>NC_057411.1:35588715-35712939 GCF_019320065.1 Cervus canadensis
TATGAAGTACTACAAATTCTTTGCTATAGGTTCCCAAGGAAGTGCTTATTATAACTGCCCCCAAACTTCTTTGAATTTAAGAAGATGCTTATCCATAGAAATGATGTCATTCACTGAAATGTTGTGAAGTAATTAGCCTCCAACTAATAAAAAAAAAAAAGAGAGTAAAAAAAAGAGAAATGATGTCATTGACTATACAGCAACTGAGAGCGGCCTCCCCAAGCAAGTTAGAGGATGTATGGCTGATGTGTTAGAATAAACCACTGAGTCACAGACCAAGTAGAGGAAGCTACTGTCCTGCTAATTTAGAAGATTTGATTTTTATTTTTCTCTGTGATGACTTTAAATCTGATTTAACAGTATACATAATCATGGTAATCACAAGCACTACACAGAGGCAAGTTCCAGCCACTACAAGAACAGATGATTATTGAACAGTATATTACATTGCATTTCATAATTGTACAAAAATGATCTGTGCCCTTGCCTCTGCTCCTAGAATGCGAATTTCTTTACGCATATTTCAGAATATGCATAGTTGTTCTTTGCATGAATGAGTCTGGTTAACTAATCAAAGATTCAGTAGCTGACAATGGGCTTAAATGTATAAAAACATGTCTTGGGGGTGGATTAGAACCATACAAAGGTTTCTTCTACTCAAAACTACCTAAAAAGAACTGATCCATCCTTCAGGTAATTGCAAATACCCTAAAACTCTGTACTTGATCATTCTTTAGTAACAGCATCAGAGCCCACAGTATACATGGGCTTTCCTGATAGCTTAGCTGGTAAAGAATCCACCTGCAATGCAGGAGACCCTGGTTCAATTCCTGGATCGGGAAGCTCCCTGGAGAAGGGATAGGCTATCCACTCCCATATTCTTGGGCTTCCCTTGTGGCTCAGCTGATAAAGAATCCTTCTGCAATGCGGGAGACCTGGGTTTGATCCCAGGGTTGGGAAGAGCCCCTGGAGAAGGGAAAGATGACCCACTCCAGTATTCTGGCCTGGAGAATTCCATGGACTGTATAGTCCATGGGGTTGCAAAAAGTTGGATACAACTGAGTGACCTTCATTTTCACCATGTGTATGGCCTATTGCCAGGTGCACTGTATTTCCATAAATATTGCTATTTACACTTAATGATATCCCTAGGAAGTAGATTTTCCCCCCTGTTTTCACATAAGAAAACTGCATTTTCCTTTACAAGTTTTACCCTTTTTTACTAAGATCTTTGTTGCGCTTGATAAATAAACAATATAAAAGACAATTCAAAGTTTCCAGCAATCCATGTTAGTTGTGTATTCCCTTGTTCCTTGGAGAAATTACAGAATATGCTCTCATTTCAGAGGCAGGATCTGTCTGAGGTAAGTATTAATACTTCCACACTGCATTATGATTTTGGTCAGTGAATGGGGAAATTATTTCTTTCTTACTACTAGCACCACCCCTCCTTACTAGGTCTCTTGTTGAACCTTCTCTGTCCTCTGACTTTTCCCTTAAGGAACAGACATGTTCCCTTAAGGAACAGAAACATAAATGGGAAAAAGTCAAAACCCAGATCTATCCTTTGCCTCTATTTTTCATTAGTTTCACATTAGTCTCACAATTTTGTTGAACTGTTTGGAACACACCTGGTTCATATAAAAAAAAATTCATCCTAACTGACATATTCAATCATTACAATTGTCTAGTGTGCTATTCTCAAAATAGTTCTGTTTAAAATTGCTCCGTGTAATTTAACCAGATTAGGAAGGTAGCTTTACAAACAACTATGATCTGATGATTATTCTGGATAACCATTACCTAGTACAGTATCTGCCACAGGCAAGCACTTAGTACATATTTTTTGAATGAAGGAATATTCTATGACCTGTGATTCTAAATATTCCCTGCCAAGGCTGTCTTCCCAATTATCGCTAATCAGGACAAATTCCAATCACAGTCCTATTACATGGGTCTTAAATTGGCACACAACTAGAGAAAATGTCATTGCTTGAAAGGCTAAGAGGGGCCTGGCCAGCTAGGCACACCACGTGAGTGTGCCCAGGATCACAGACGGCTCACCCTTTGGGATGAGAATAAGAAAAGAGGTTAGGAATTCCCCATTTCATGGATGGTGACCCAGGACTTTTTTTTTTTATCACAAATCCCTGAGGACAAGCATTAATTAAAAAGATCATTGCAGAAAAGCTTTTAGGAGAAAACATTAAAACTAGCTACAGGGAATAAACATCACCAACTCTTTCATATTGTTTGACCCAAAGTGATTTTTTTCCTCTTATGTAACAATTGTCTATAAACTGATAAAGAACCAAGGATGGTGCTAAGGACAAGACAGCATGCAAAATTTTGTTCTAGATTTATCCTTTTCTTGCAACCTTGCAAAACGGGTATTTTTTTAGTTAATTTTTGTTGGAGTGCATTTGCTTTACAATGTTGTGTTACTTTCTACTATACAGCAAAGTGAATCAGCTGTACATACACATATAGCCTCTCTTTTTTGGATTTCCTCCCCATTTAGGTCACCACGGAACACTGAGTTGAGTTCCCTGTGCTCTATAATATGTTCTCAATTAACATAGTTATCTATTTTACACACAGTACCAACAGTGCATATATGTCAATCCCAATCTTCCAATTCATCTCATCCCCTCCCTTGGCATTTATCCTTAACACACACAGTCTCTTAGAACTAATACTTCAAATCATTGGTATTTAAATAAATTGTGGCCTGATGTGTCTCCTTCAAGCTGTCAACTTCTTAATAACTGGCCTTGCCTATTGATAGACAAATATGAAGGAGACCAGGAGGCATTATTTTATTTGCAAAGCACCCACTCACTGTCGTATGCTCCATCCCAAATAATATACTTCCAAGAGTTGACTCCATTTCTAAGTTGTACTCATGTAGACCTATAAACACTGATTTATTCTCTTCTCTCTGATGACAAAAGCTAAATTAGTCTAAAAATTATGAGTATTGCATTTGTAGAGTACTCCTGTGTTATAACTATCCCATCTCTTTAATCAATTTGCCATTCCAAAGTGGAAAATGATTTAGGAAAAGCTGTCAGACAGGAGAGAAAGAAAATCTAATCTGGATAAGTTATTAAGAAAACTGCTTCCTTGAGTCTTTAACATTTAAACTGTCTGCAGAGATTTAGAAATAAAGGTGACGGGAGGGCAGCAGGGTTGGGGCAAGAGGGGAGGGTGGGGGCCGGAAAGGGGGACGACATGGTACCAGGGGCATTGTCCAACCCCAGGACAAATGGAAAAGAAGAACAAGGAGGTTACACGTCCGGGGATAAAGAGAAAAAGCAACAGAGACAGGTGGCAAAAAGAACAAGTATGAGACACAGACATGAGTCCAGGAAGAGACAAAGGGAAACATGAAAGGCAGAGGGAAAGGAAAAGAGAAGCCAGAGGGGTCATGGAAAGAGAGATGTAGAGCAGAGTGTGCCTGTGGGGAAGAATGGAAAGAAGAGAAACTGAGGACGGGAACAACTCCTCCATCATCGGCGCTGCCTTCTTCATCTTCGTCTCTCTCTTTTTTTTTCAGATGGCACGCTGACAGAAGATTAATTCAAGTCAGCTGCTGAAAATAATTATTGCATTATGGGAGCAGTAATCATTATTTAGAACATGATTAAATATGTCTGCACCTATTGACTCTGCCTATGATTTATGTATTTGTTTAGTCAATAGTCTAATGTAAATGATGTAATTAATTATAGATGGTGGTGTCAGGTCATTGGTGAAAACAATCTGAGGAGAACAAGGGCTCTGTTTTTTTCACGACAGATGCAGAGAAGGGAGGGGGGTGGGCTGAGTTGAGGGAATTCCAGGGGAACTTTTTCACGTGTGAATGGCGGCTGGGAGCTCGATTTGCATGTTGTCTTTCTCTTGTTCAGCCTTCGTTTAGAAATTGAAATAACTTGTTAAGCAAAGGGGAAGGAAGCACATGATTGCCAAGAGCACGCCTGGGATTTGGGCGGGTGAGGAGGTGAAGAACCAGCTGCTCCCTAACACAGGGGAGCGTGGCACCATCATTTACCGCTTCATAAAATTAAATGTTTTCCAAATTAAATCAGTAGGCAGCATGCAGGAGGCCTACTATCTCTAATAACAATTTTTCAATCAATATGAGGGGCCTTGCCAGTAGGAGATCTGAAACGGAGGAAGTGAGCGTGGGTTGGGGCCAGGGTGCTGGGGGAGGGTCCGGGAGAGGGGGAAACTAGGTTTGAGCCCTGAAGCTTTCCATCACACCCGAGGTTTAAAAAATATATAGATATATATGCATGGGGGATTCGCCATCACTGTGAGTCTATTCCCCGTAGATTTTTCTCTTAACTGATAATTCGGTCAGTCACATTCCTCAGAGGGAGGTCATAGGTCACCCCAGCCCCTGTCAGGCCTCAGAGAAACCATTTCCATTTTAATGCCACAGCTATAATCTATCAAAGATGTGATGTACAAGATACAATGAATTTAAGTGGTCTTCATATATCACTGAGCTTTCATGCTTCCACCTGGGTAATAGTCTGAATTACTCTCCCTACCTCACAATCTGTCACCCCCAGTAAAATAACTGCCATGCTGGTGTTAATGGCAGATTTGTCCAAATTGGGGCCACAGTAGCCAAAGTCATTCTCCATCATAAACTTTAGCATTCAGTGCTTAGCCTGGAAAGGGCCCGGAGCTTAAAATTCTTCTGTAAATAATTCTGTAGAGAGGCTCTGCTCATGTTTTTATTTATAAGAGCTAAAATAAATCTAGCTGGGGCTGCACACAGCCTGCCTGCTCCATTTTTCTGTATCTAGTCCTCCAGCCCTCTCTCTCTCTCCAGCCCATCTAATCTGACCTGTCACTTGTCCCAGAAAGGTATCTAATAGACACAGGTCTCTTCCTGAGACAATAAACACAGCAGAGTTCAGAAGACTCAGCTCATAGTTAGTGACCTTCTCCTCAACTCAACTGTTAACCCTTGTTATTTTACCACTAAGGAGTAAGAGTAGACAAAGTTGCTGACATATATAGCTGCCACCTAAACAATCCCTGCCTGTGGGCCCTGCAAAACCCTCCAGAGATGGAGGTCTCAAATGCCCCCCTTATTCAAGTAGGTTCCCTCTCTGTTTCTATTCTTTCCACCAGTTCCATGATCTATCGTGACCAATATCCAGTCCACTATTTTATTTGCAACCTTTTAGATGAAGGGATAGAGGGCTGGGTTGGTACCCACTGTCTGAGTTATGGCAATAGTTGTTGTTATTCAGTTGCTCAGTTGTGTCTGACTCTGCAGCCCCATGGACTGCAGCACGCCAGGCTTCCCTGTCCTTCCCCATCTCCTGGAATTTGCTCAGACTCATGTCCATTGATTTGGTGGTACAATCCAACTATCTCATCCTCTGTCTCCCCCTTCTCCTCTTGCCCTCAATCTTTCCTATCATCAGGGTCTTTTCCAGTGAGTTGGCTCTTTGCATCAGGAGGCTAAAGCACTGAAGCTTCGGCTTCAGCATCAGTCCTTCCAATGAACATTCAAGATTGATTTCCTTTAGGATTGACTGGTTTGATCTCCATGCTGTCCAAGGGACTCTCAGGAGTCTTTTCCAGCACCGTGATTTGAAAGCATCAATTCTTTGGTGCTCAGTCTTCTTTACAGTCCAACTCTCACATCCATACATGACTCCTAGAAAAAAAAACGGATGATATCTTTCCTAACCCAGAAAGTATATATGCCATCCCATCAATGGACCCTTGTGATATAAAAGATCATATAATGGTTGATTACTTAGGTACTAAAGTCCCTTGGATCAGACCAAGAAAGACTTAAGTTAGATCAGCTGGCTACAAGATTCATCTCAGCAAAGCTTTCATATAAACATCTTCTAATGGTGTATCACTTATGTTTGAGAAACTCAAAGAACTTAGGCAATACTGAGAGGGTACCCTGGGTTCTGCACATGAGTCTAACATGATAAGAATGTAGACTCTACATAAACTCTCATAACATACTACAAATATTCCAGGAAAGAGGCAGTTTTACTTGATTCATAGGTAACCTAATACTGGAGCCAACCAATACTTGTAATTAATAATCACAGATAAATGTATAAAGGCTGTTAGTGTTTTAGAGGATTTTCTGCCTCTGTGTCATTTATGGACCTTCTATACCTCGCTCTTCATATATGAAAAGTGGGGCCCTTAGGGCTTCTAGACCTCTTCTCAAGGCTACAGTAAGGATAAATGAAGTCAGGTTTATAAGATGTCTTGTGTCACTCACTCTTTCCATGGGCTATGGATTTCTAGAAGTGGAAGCAAAGTTGTCTAGAGAGCTGAAGGCTTGGTTAAAAGGCCAAAAAAAGTCAGTAGAATTGAAATTATTTAGGAAAGTTTCAGACAGAACATGGAGCAGCAATTATTCCTTCAGGTTGCAGACCACTTGTGTGTAGCAATAATAAGCAGTGCTTGTTTCTAGTAATGCTTTCGTTAAACAGTATATTACTCACTCTAAGAGTTTCTCCAGCAGACTCTGTTTGCTTCCTCTTTATTGGGACTTTTTGCAGTGAATTGTAAACACAGGAAATGTAAATTAGAAATATGGTCC
The DNA here is from genome assembly GCF_019320065.1 of Cervus canadensis. Classification (NCBI taxonomy): domain Eukaryota; kingdom Metazoa; phylum Chordata; class Mammalia; order Artiodactyla; family Cervidae; genus Cervus; species Cervus canadensis. The sequence goes on from NC_057411.1 coordinate 35,595,320, forward strand.
CAGTCAGTCAAAATCAGTGAAAGTCCTTACCTTCAGCTGGGAAGAAATTGTAGTAAAATAGAGTCAGAAGAAGAAATGTTCTATCAATATTCTTGAACCCACCGTTGATTAGACTTTACTGGACTCTCCAGTCTGCTCATGAAGAATTTTTTTTTTTTTAAGAAAATTTAAAATTCTTAACAGATGTGCTTTGTTAACAAAATGTGAAAAAAATACAACAAACACAAACACACATTTTCAGGTAAGCCACCTCCCACCACGTGGCAACTACCATATAAACCACTTGATCTATCACAATCCTGAAGAATCCAAGCAAATGATCATTTGTTTTTGAAACATCAGATTATTTTGGAGAATACTGTTGTGAGTGTAACAAGAGGCCTCTTAACTTCATTACATCTGAATGAAATCATTCTCAAGAGTCCCCAGACAGTATTAGAAGGTTCTATGAACTTCTCTTGTCATTACATATATAATCTGGCCCCAAGCCACATGACTGCTTGTCTTTTAACATTTATATGTTGAATTGCCTTTTTATGCTGTTCATGAGGGTCTCACGGCAAGAACACTGGGGTGGTTTGCCATTCCCTCCTCCAGGGGAAACAGAGGGTGAGATGGTTGGATGGCATCACCGCCTCAATGGACATGACTTTGAGCAAACTCCAGAAGATGGTAAGGGACAAGGAGGCTCGCTGTGCTGCAGTTCATGGGGTTGCAAAGAGTCGGACACAACTTAGTGACTGAACAACAATAAAGTTGAATTGGCTTTGGTGGATACTAATACATACTAATTTAAATCCTGCACCAAACTAATTCTGAAGAAGATGAATTTACAGTAACAAAAGAGATTCATAAATCCAAACAAATTTATACTAAATGAGAGACTAGGTTTTTGTAAAGAGATTTTTCCTTATAAATTACTACTTTAAATACTTCGTGCACACTTTGGTGCATAAGCAGAACCAAACATGGATGATCAAATCAGAATCAAATTATACAAACACGGATAGGGTAAACAAGGTTTCACTCCAGCAGTCGCCTCTCAGTAGGTCTGTGAGGAGAGAATGCCTGGAGCACAGATGTTCCAGGGAATCACTTTCTCAAAATTCAGCACACCTTTCGGGCCTGAAAGATTGGATTATTACAGATAAATTTTAAAAAAAGAAAAAGAAAACCAAGGAAACCATCGAACCCAAGTCTCCTCTAAAAGAAACTAGAACTTGCACAAAGAATTCCAGAAAGCTTTCCTCACAAAGAAACAGCCTGGTTTTACCCAGGAGTAACTTCACCTCCCTAAAATGATTAGAGCTGAACAGGAGCTAGCAAACTGTTGAGCCTTATAGTTAGAAAATTATCACAGATTCCCAGAAAAGGTTGTAAAATGTCCATCAAGAAGCACCTGTCCGGCCTCCCGCCTCCTTTCCCCCAAGAGAACAAGCTTTAAAAAGATAAAGAGCCGTGTGCTGATAACATTCAGATCTTCTAAAGTTGTTGCTTTTCCTGTGGGAAAATCTGGTAAGATAGGATGGAGGCAAGGCTTTGCTGACCCCGTGTTTGCACACTTTGTGTGTGTGTGTGTGTGTGTGTGTTAGTCCCTCAGTCGTGTCTGACTCTTTGCAATCCCATGGACTGTAGCTTGCCAGGTTCCTCTGTCCATGGGATTCTCCAGGCAAGAATACTGGAAAGTAGATTGCCATTCCCTTCTCCAGGGGATCTTCCCTATCCGGGGATCAAACCCAGGTCTCCCACATTGCAGGCAGATTCTTTACCATCTGAGCCGCCAGGGAAGCCTGTTTGCACACGTTAGTAGTTTACAAAGCTCTTTGTAGGCATTTACAGTCAGATCAGCAGAAATCCCTCCACCCTTCATCTCCCAAAAAGCTTTCAGCTAAAGGCTAGATCTTGGTGCTGGTTCTGAACATTTGAATGCACCCCTTAAATCAGTGCTCCTCAAACTTTAATGTGGGTCAAATAGGGTTGCCAGATGCACAGTCTGATTTGAATTTCAAGTCAAAATAAAGAGTTTTTTCGTAAAAATATGCTCCTGAAATTACATGGGATACTTATCCCTAAAAAATGGTGTCTGAAATTCAAATTTAACAGCGTGTTTTGGGTTTTTTCCTTTGTGTGCTTGGCTTGCATTTTGTTTTGTTTGCTAAATCTAGCAAGCCTACTATGAATTACCTGGAAATTTTACTTTACAGTGCAGATTCTCAGTATCCAAACCCCAGAGATTTAGGTTTTTTCTTTTTCTTCAATTGAGATATAATTGACATATATCACTGCATAAGTTTAAGGTGTATAGCATAATGATTTGACTTACATACATCGTGAAATGATTATCACAGTAAGTTTAATAAGAATCCATCATCTCAAACAGACACAAAACTGAAGAAATAAAAAAATATTTCCCCCTGTCATGAGAAATCAGAATTACTCTTAACTTTCATATATAAAATACAGCAATGTTAATTGCATTAATCATGTTGTACATTACATAACTAGTATTTATTTAAAAAGCTGCCTTAAAACTCAACATTCAAAAAACTAAGATCGTGTCACCTGTTCCTATCACTTCATGGCAAATAGATGGGGAAATAATGGAAACAGTCAGAGACTTTACTTTGGGGGGCTTCAAAATCACTGCATATGGTGACTGCAGCCATGAAATTAAAAGACACTTGCTCCTTGGAAGAAAAGCTATAACCAACCTAGACAGCATATTAAAAAGCAGAGACATTACTTTGCAAACAAAGATCCGTCTAGCCAAAGCTATGGTTTTTCCAGTAGTCATGTATGGATGTGAGAGATAGGTCATAAAGAAGGCTGAGCACCAAAGAATTGATGCTTTTAAACTGTGGTGTTGGAAAAGACTCTTGAGAGTCCCTTGGACTGCAAGGAGATCAAACCAGTCCATCCTAAAGGAAATCAATCCTGAATATGCATTAGAAGGACTGATGTTGAAGCTGAAACTCCAATACTTTGGCCACCTGATGCAAAGAACTGACTCACCAGAAAAGACCCTGATGCTGAGATTTAAGGCAGAAGGACAAAGGGATGACAGAGGATGAGATGGCTGGATGGCATCACCAACTTGTTGGACATGAGTTTGAGCAAGCTCTGGAAGTTGGTGATGAACAGAGAAGCCTAGCGTGCTGCAGTCCATGGGGTCACAGAGTCAGACATGACTGAGCAACTGAACTGAACTGAATCTTATAATTGGAATTTATACCTTTTGGTCACTTTCACCCAGTTCCTCCTCCCCAGCTTCATAGATTTGGATTTGATAGTTCTATCTGGGGTCAGGAAATCTTATTTTTTTAATTAAGCACTATGAATGATTCCAGTGTAGGCAGACCACTCTTCAAGAAACTTTCCTTCAGTGGAATGTTCCCTGAGGTACCCTCATATATCAGAGGCAAGATGTTCTGAATTTAAAGGTGCCAGTTATTATAACTTTGCCATAGAAAGTTTAGTATGTTTGTCCACCCTTCTAAAATCCCAAAGATAGATAGAGTCCTTGATCCTCCAGAAGGAATAAGCACAAACCATATGAATTTGTGTCAAGGGATAAATGGAACCTATTACCTCTTCCTGGTCATTTTCCTTTTTCACATATAGAACAACCTGATTTCTATCGCTATATTTCTTTTGCAACTTGGGTGTTGTTTACAATAAATTGAATCCTTTCCGTATTTGACGTATTACACTGATCTATGACTTTGCTTTCATTTTGTCCTCTTAACTAGAAACCCACTTCATCATGAAATATGTTCCTCACACTTTCCTCCATAGTGAGTAAAAACATTGATAAAGCATCATAAATTGTAGGTCATTTCTCAAATGCTTCCTTTTACAGTGAGGATTGGGAGAAAGAATAGTAAGTACTGATCAATGGTCACTTGATAAAATTTATGCTGAATGTATGGACAGAAAAGCAATGGCTGTTTTAGAAGCCGCATTATAAGATGCTTGTCTCACATTCAGACTTCATTCTTTACTCCATACTACCAAAGGTAATTCAGTCTTTTTCTCTAGCAAACCAATCCTGCCTCCAAAATAAATTAACACAAACTTCTAAGAGTGGTTTTTGCCTAAGTTACCCAGATACTTCAAAAATGAAGGAATCTACAGAAGCTATCAGGACAGTTATTAAGCTCTCCTCTTTATTCTATGGGAAGTGTTGTGGCTGAATCCTAATTTGGGCCAAAATGTGAAAAATAACACTGATCCCAAAACACACATTTACTACTAATATAATGAGATGTGCTGACTCACCGTGAGCCAATAAATTTACCAGGCATTTTACCAGCGTTCTCTCAGGCAGCGCTTTACAGCAAGAGTTTAGAAACGAGGAGTTAATGTTAGGCTCAGACCACAAGGTAAAAGATGGAGAAAGAGGTGAGGGGTGGGAGGTAGGGGGAGGCAGGGAAAGAAGACAAGGTTAAAAAAAAAAAAAGACAGGGGTTGAGAAAAGGATGGATGATGGTCTTTAAAACTGATAAACTGATTTCAGCTAAACTATTTTCCAGTACTCCTCTAAAACAAGCCATTGTGTGCTGTATTGCTCAGTCATGTCTGACTCTTTGAGATCCCATGGACTGTAGCCCACCAGGCTCCTCTGTCCCTGGGATTCTCCAGGCAAGAATACTGGAGTGGGTAGCCAACCCCTTCTCCAGGGGATCTTCCTGACCCAGAGATCAAACTTGGGTCTCCTGCGTTGCAGGCTGATTCTTTACTATCTGAGCCTCCAGAGAAGCCCAAAACACCCCCAAATATAGATCAAATATCTGAGATCCATGAATATTCCAAGGAGTTGCTGCCTTTGATTGCCATAGACAGTATCTAAATACCTTATCAACCTTTCCTTCCCTTGGAAGTTGCTCCTTAGTAAAATTAAAGTGTTCTTTGAAAGTAAATTCAGCTATGAATGCAAGCACTTGCCAACACGCCCTGGAAACACAATGGTTGAGAGTATTCAGCCTAACCGCTGCAATGTTTAAGGTCCCAGATGCCTTAACACAAGAAGCTAACTACTCCTCTGCCAAGTCTTTTCACCCATGTATTGAGGAAAATGAACCTGCCTCTCAGGATTGGTATGAAGAATAGCTTATAAAAATGAGTGCGAAACCCTTTGCAAATACCACATGCTGTGTGAATGTTAAGTAATAATAAAGATCTGTATGAATGCAGCAAAACAGTCCACCCTCCAGGTGCTTTTTCAAACTGGACACCAACCATTTAAGATTCATCCATCATTCACTTTCGGGCATCCCTTTCTTTATGAAAAAATAAAATGGGCTCTCTGCATGGCAAGGAAATGGAAAAATTGAATTTCAAAGCATATAAGCCCCCATATGTTGACTGTTCAAAGTAATGGATCATGTTATTTAGTTAATGAAGATAACACTCACGAAGTAATGGAAGGAGAAAATTGTCATTTACCATTTTGACTTTGTTTTCAGCTCAGGGGGCACAAAATTCCAGCTGCAAGCAGATTTTGGAGTCATCATTTTGGTATGTGGCACACAGCCAGTATCACAGGGTATGTAGAATCATTGCACCTGTTCTTAACTCCTTGAAGAGGTCACTGGTCAGTAATCCCCAAGCATTGTCTATGTGTTGGAAGACAGGACACGGGGAGAAATATGGTATCATAAATGACATGACAATGATGACGGTCACCCCTGTAGCCCCATGGAGCAAGAAGGATAGGAAAGAAAGGAAGAAAGGGAGGGAAGGAGAAAGAGAGAGAGAGGAAGGAAGGAAGGAAGAAAAGGAAAGAAGAAATAAAGAGGGAAAGCAAGCTATTTCTTCTCCAGCAAACCAGTTCCTCCAAAGACATGATTCACTAACATTTGATTTGACAAGTAGTAGGCACTCCTAACATTATTTTTTTCCCCTTTGCTGTTCATTTGGGGAGCAAAGATTTATTGCCTCTCCTGCAAAGGACAAGGGATGCACTAGAAATAAGAATTAATAGGGTTGGTTTTTTTTTTCCCTGTTGCTTATCTTTATAGAAAAGAACTACTTCTTGACTAGGTTCTTAATTCTTCTTGGTTCCAAAACACAGTGAATCTTTGTCCACAACATTAAATAAAATTTGGAGACAGAAGCAAATAGTCATGTTGTGGGGAAAGGGGAGGCGATCCATTTGAAGATCAAATCCCCTCCCCACGTGAAGTTTCCTTTCCACACGTAGTCAATAGCCCGTGTCACTGGACTGTCCTCCTGCACTTGGTTGCTCAATCGTGTCTGACTCTTTACCACCCCTATGGACTGTAGCCTGCCAGGGACCTCTGTCCATGGGGATTCTCCAGGCCAGAATACTGGAGTGGGGGTTGCCATGCCCTCCTCCAGGGGATCTTCCCCACCCAAGGATTGAACCCAGGTCTCCAGCATTGCAGGCAGATTCTTTACCATCTGAGCCACCAGGGAAGCCCTCCTCTTTAACGGTGACCATAAATCTGCCAGACACATAAGGCATAGTGTATATGGATTTGCACTGGATGTACCCTTTAAAAAATGGAAGATTTCACTCACAAGATATCAAGCAATTCTTGTTTGATGAAATAAAGGGGGAAAAAGAGGCTAGGTTCCAGTCTGCACAGATATTGTTAGGTATCAGATGAATTTCTCTAAGAAACAAAAATAAACCAAGAGAACCAGGTACTTGGCTGCACCAAGCTTATCCCTGGGTGCAAAGAGCATAGTTTTTGTTACCCCTCCCTTGCTGGTAGGTAAGTGACTCTAAAAAGAAAGGCAAAGGGGAACAGGTAAAGCTTATTCAACACACAGTATATGAGACTAATACTTATGAAATGTTTTATCACAGGTAAGATAGCTATAACCTCCTGATATATGCATATTATATGCATATACATCCTTTTTTAAAACATTCCTAGCTCTAGCAGCTAAAATGGCAGAGAGCTTCTCAGCATTTCCAATATAAAACCTGATTTTCAGGGATTTATAACTAAACTGAAAATTTCCTTCAGAGTGAAGCAAGAAACACCAGGTCTCAGCTCAGAGCACAATTTTGCTTTCAGTTTTCTGGGAAGTTTGGTTTGGTCATTATCAAGTTATGGAAATGCAAAAATAAATAAGTCAAAGCTTATGAGGATCTGGCTTTTTCCCCCTTTTTGAAAAATCCTCATGGAGCTTTCGAATAGCTTGGTTATCTGAAATGACATTTAGTCCAAAATATGGATTTCTTTCTTAAAATGGCTGCAACTTTGACATTTAAAGATTGGTTATTACACATGCATAGAAGCTGCTTCTTCAAAAGATACTTGGCAGTACTGTGCAATACTGTATGTATCATGCATACTTAATGCTCACTTTCCAAATGACCCTCTCCTATTGCTGGGCAGGAGAAAGAGCTTTTAACAGGAATGATAAATATATTACCAATTCAATTATTGCTTTTATTATATTGCACTTATTAAAGATTGCTTGAAGAGTAGCATAGATCGTGCAAAAATTACTTCATTTCATGCATCATTTTAAAGGTAATTATTTACCTCCAAATTAATACTGGCTGAAAGATCTTAAATATCCTGCCACTGAAGGCTTCTGGAAAACTACAACGGTGTTTTTTTCCACAGGGTCCAGAAGTATAAAAGAAAATAATTAAGGTCAGGATAATGCTTCATGAGCATTCATGGAAGATACCACTAGTTTCACCCAAAGAGGCAGTAATATTCCACATGCTCCCCAATGAATATCAAAACACACAGATTTCAGTCAAGTCTAAATAGGTTCATTTTAAAACAAAATTTTTTTTAATTCATACTGACTTTCACCTGCATGGATTTCTTTCCCTTAATGAAAATGCTGAAGTAATACACTTATAATAATACATATTTACAAGATGGATTTACAAGGTGTAGCACGTTTATCAAAGGTTTTTGCATAGCCATTTGAATATCATCAGTATGACAGATCCAAATTCTTTAGAGAGCACTTTCTCTTTCTATTGACCAGGCCATACCCCTTGAGGAATCTTAACTCCCTGACCAGGGACTGAACTCATGCCCCAGCAGTGAAAGCACCAACTCCTAACCACTGGACCACAGGGAATTCTCAGGAGCATGTCTCTTTGAAACAAAGGCACTACTAGCCAAGACTTGTAAACGAGGCCAGCATGAGTTTTAGTTTGGCCTAAGATTAATGAGACTGGTTTGGTTTGAGGGATTTTGTTTATTTGTTTCCTGTGACCTGTAAGCCTAAGCGAAAAGCAACCTAAAAGGAGAGTATGGAAAAATGCTTTGTGCAATGGAAGCAGGATTGAAAGATGTGACAGTTTTCGACTTATGAAACAAACATGCATTATATGCCTACTGCAGGCTGATATTGTGCTAGATATTGGAGTCCTAAAGACACCAGTCATGTTCTGAAAGTTCTTTAAGGTCTTGTTTAGTTGCTAAGTTGTGTCCAACTCTTTACAACCTAGTGGACTGTATCCTGCTAGGTTCCTCTCTCCATGGGATTTCCCAGTCAAAAATGCTGATGGGGGTTGCCATTTCCTTCTCCAGGGGATCTTCCCGACCCAGGGATCAAACCCGAGTCTCCTGCCTTGCAGGTGGGCTTTTTACTGCTGTGCCCCCAGGGGAGTCCTCTTTAAGGACTACAGTCAAATAAATTTTGACTTTTTTCAGGTTGGTATTCAAACTTAATCATAGGCACTTCCAGTCTATTTACATGTACTCATGAAACCATAGCCGTCAGGCAAAAGATCTTTTTCTTGTTCAGCAAGTAAATGAGTGAGTCTTTAGGAGGGTGGGACAAAGGTAGAGAGGCACCTGTAACATCAGTCAACAATCTGTCAAGAGACCATTTCTTCTGGACACAACTGAAGTGACTTAGCATGCACGCACGTACCTGTAGTCCTTAGAAAAAATAAGTCTTCGTAAGAATCTGTTAACTGCTTGACCACAACCTAATGGATAAAAATGATATATAATTCTAAAGAATTTTCTAGTTAGATGCATTTCACATACTTTTCTCTTTTTGATCCTCACATTCATTGAGACAAGGGAGGGCATGCTGTTATCTTTATTTTCTAGATAAATAAACTGAAATTTAGAGAGGTTAACCACACAGAAGGGACAATTCTGGGACTAGTCAGGAGCATAGAAACAGTAAGAAATAAAATCAATAGCAACTACATGCAAATTTTCCTGAAGTTTGGATTGTCGATAAATATTTTAAAAATTCCAACAAAGTTTTATTTTTATTTCTTCCGTTCAGTAGCTGTCTATTATTTACCTGCCACTATTAAGTCAGCCAAAACATGCTGCTGTCAGTGTTTCTGCTGAGCTTAGATACTAGTTGGACAGTAATCAGTTTAACTTCAGTAAGCAAGACTTCTTGGACATAACAAAACAAAAAATACTGACAAACTTTCTGCTGCCATTTTTTCTGCCATCGAAGTAAATTAAGACCAAGATATTTTGCTGTTGAAGTAGAGAGGGTGTTTAAGTTCTTGAAATCATCCAGAGAGTCTATCTATATAGGAATTAAAAAAAAAAAATGCCAGGGTTTTTTGGGTTGTTTTGGCTGTGCCACATGGCTTGTGGGTTCTTAGTTCCCCAACCAGATTGAACCCACAACCTAAGAAGTGAAAGCACAGAATCTTAACCACTGGACCACCAGGGAATTTCCTAAAATGCTGTTGATTGTATGTCAAATCTCCATTTCAAATACGCTGCTATCTACATCATCACTAAATTATACAAGATGCAACTGTTGTATTGTACAACACGGTGAGTAAGTGCAGTAAATTAAAATAAGGAAAAGAATTCTTCTACCTCTGACTTTTCTTGATTTTGCTCTTTAATCTGTCAGAATAAAGGCAGATCACTTCTTTCTCCACAAAGGATGCATGGCTGCATTACAAATTTAACAAACAGAATTAGCGTGAACATAGATATACAAAGTGTGATTTACAGTATAGAATGTATAACATTGAAAAGAACATGAAACTTACAATCAATCCTGGACTCTAGACCATCCTTCCACCAATTGCTGTGTGACCTTGATCAAATCCTCTCTTAGGCTTAGTTTCCCTAAAGGGAAAAATAAAATGTGAATAATAACAGCATCCTGCTAGCTCATGGGCATAAGAAAGTGAAAGCACTTTGGAAAAGGATGCAAAAAGGACTGTACACATGAGGTATCAATTTTAAGGTACTATTAGTATTTTCATGATCACGGTAGATTTTTCCTTAAATGTAGGTTTTTAAATGCCTGAGAAAATGGGGCAGTCACAGAACCATGACTTTAAACAAACTTTATTTGGGCGCATGACTGACTGGCAATTGTGTGCAATCATTTTAGCTGTCACAGGCCCGGAGAAATGTGGGGGAGCTCTTCCATGAAATGTTTATATTTCATAAACAAAATGATGTGCTTAACAGTCAGAGCGATGGGAGGGTTCCGGCTAATGCATTTTCCAATGTGTGAGGCAGATTATTAATGCGCTCCAGTAGCTGTTAATTTCAGTTTGCTGGAATGATTTATGGGGAGGTAAAGGAGAGAGACATAATCTAATTGAGATCAGAATCACTGTTCTAGCAGCAAAGCAGCAGCATGGGCCCGAGGCACGGCAGAATGATTAATATCTAATAAGCAAATAATCCGTTAAATTATTATAAACATTACTTTTGACAACTCTTTTGTTGGCAAATGAAAGAGAAAAAAAAAGAGAGAGAAAAGAAACAAAAGATCGAAAAATCACCGTGCTCCCTAAGAATAGTATAAAGATAGATTTTGTCAGAGCAAGGGTGATGGATATTGTGATGGGATTGAGTATTATGGTCAATTTTAAGGAGACTGAGGAAGTATTTTTACCATAATATGAATGATAATTGATAATCTACCATAATATGGACCATCTTGCCTGGAGCAAGATTGCTCTTTGGAAACAAAAATAAACACCACCAGTTCTCAAAGTGTGGCTCTTCTTACAGCACCCTAGCTTGGGTCCTCTAGTAAGTATGCCAGCCCCTTGTCACCACGAAGGTCACCAGATATATCTGAAGAGGTTAAAGAGCCCCTCTTCCAGTAGCTCCTTTTAGTTTCTTTTTGTTAACTTTAACTTTAAAAAAAATTTTAATGCACTTAATGTAAAATGCATGCACTCTTCAACCATTTTTAAGTAGGCAGTTCAGTGGCATTAAGTGTATTCACTTTGTTGTGCAGCCATCACCACCATCCCACACAGAGCTTTTTCATCTTCCCGGACTGCAACTGTGCCCACTGAACAAGTCCCCATTCCCTGCTCCCCTCAGCCCCTAGAAATCCCCATTTTACTTTCCATCTCTATGAACGGGATTCCTCCAGAGAACTCATGTAAGTGGAATCATACTATATTTTTCCTTTTTATTTAGTGTAATGCCTTCAAGGTTCATCCATGTTGTAACATGTATCAGAATTTCCTTCCTTTTTTAAGGTTGAATAATATTCCACTGTGTATAAATCACATTTTGTTTATTCATTCATCTGTCAATGGACAGTTGGGCTCCTCCATCTTTTGGCTACTATGAGTGATGCTGTCATGAAGATTTGCATATATAAATATCTATTCAAATCCCCAGGCTTCCCAGGTGGCTCAGCAGATAAAGAATCTACCTGCCAATGAAGGAGACACAGGTTGGATCCCTGGGTCAGGAACATCCCCTGGAAAAGAAAATGGCAACCCACTTCAGTATTCTTGCCTGGAAAATCCCATGGATGGAGGAGCCTGGTAGACTATAGCCCATGGGGTTGCAAAGAGTCAGACTCAATTTAAAGACTAAGCAACAACAACAAATTCAAACCCCTGCTTTTAATTTCTTTTTTCAGCTCTAATTAGGGCATAATTGACCAAATTGTAAGACATTTAAAGCACACAGTCTGATGATTTGATATACAAATACTTGTGAAAGGATTCCACTCATGAAATTAATTAATACACCCAACATCTCATGATGTTCCATTTTTCTTTTTGGTGAGAACCTCTAAGTTCTACTATCTTTACATATTTTAATTATCTACTGTAGTACTATCAGCTGTAGTCACTATGTAATACACTAAGTCTTCAGTTATTATTCATATTATAACTGAAAGCTTGTACCCTTTTACTAACATATTAACTGTTGTGAATAATACTGCATTGAACATGGAAGTACAAATATCTCTTCAAGATAATGATTTCATTTCTTTTGCATATATACCAAGGAGCCAAATGGTGGATCATATGGTCATTCTATTTTTAATTTCTTCAGGAACCTTCATACCCTTCCATAGTGGCTGTATCAGTTTACATTCCCACCAACAGTGTGCAAGGACTCTCTTTTCTCCATATCCTTGCCAGCACTTGTTATCACTTGTACACTGCTAACAGTCATCCTAACAGATATGAGGTGATATCTCATGGTGGTTTTGATTTGTATTTCCCTATTGATTAGAGATTTCAACACCATTTCATGTACTGGTAATCCATGTGTATTTTTCTTTGAAACAATCACCTCTTTTGCTCATTTTTAATGGATTGTTTGTTTTTTGCTATTGTATGTTTTCTGCTATTGTTTGTATTTGTATGAGTTCCTTGTATATTTGGGGTATTAATTCCCTATTGGATATGTGGTTTTTAGACATTTTTTCCCATTCCATATGTTGCCTTTTAATTTTGTTGTTTCCCTTGCTGCTTTGAAACTTTTTAGTTTGATGTAGCCCCAAGTGTTTCTTTTTTTTTTAATTTTTACTTTTGATGCCTTTGCTTTTGATGTCAAATGCAAAAAATAATTTCCAAGATCAATGTCAAAAAGCTTACCCGCTATGTTTTCTTCTAGAAGTTTTATACTCAGGTCTTACACTCAGTCTTTAATCTATTTTGAATTAATTGGCAGGGCGTGCTTCTCTGGTAGCTCAGACGGTAAAGCATCTGCCTGCAAGGCAGGAGACCTAGGTTTGATCCCTGGTTCAGGAAGACACCCTGGAGAAGGAAATGGCAATGCACTCCAGTATTCTTACCTGGAGAATTTCATGGACAGAGGAGCCTGGTGGGCCACAGTCCATGGGTTTGCAAAGAGTCGGACACGATTAAGAGACTAACAGACACGTGGTTTAAGTTAGTGATCCAATTTCATTCCTTTGTATGTGGCTGTCTAGTTTTCCCAACACTACTTATTGAAGAGACTATTCTTTCTTCATTGTATGTTCTTGGCTCCTTCGTTGTGCATGGGTTTATTTCCAGGATCTTTCTTCTGTTCCACTGAGTTGTGTGTCTGTACTTATACCAGTACCATATAGTTTTGACTACTATGGCTTTATAAGAAGTTTGAAATTAGGAACTGTGATGCCACGAGCTTTGTTCTTTCCCAAGATTGCTTTGGCTATACCAGGGCCTTTGTAGTTCCTACAGATTTTAGAAATGTGTTTTTCTATTTCTATGAAAAATGCCATTGGAGTTTTGATAAGGATTTTATTAAATCTGTAGATCACTTTAGATAGTAGGGACATTTTAACTGTATTAATTCTGCCAATCTGTGAGTATGGAATATCTTTCCATTTATTTACTTCTTCATTTAACTCATCAATATCTTATAGCTTTCAAAGTTCAGATCTTTTATCTCAGTTAAATTCCATGTTTTCAAATCCTTTGAGTATACAGTCAGAAGTGGAATGGCTAGATCATATGACCATTCTATTTTTAATTTTTTGAGGAGTTGCCGTATGGTTTTCCATAACATCTGCATCATTTTACATTCTTACCAGCGATGCATAAGGGTTCCAATTTTTCTACCTCATCAACACTTATGTTCTAGTTTTTTAATAACAGCCATGCTAATGAGTGTGAAGGAGTTTCTTCTTAAACAGACAGAGTTGTCTAATCTGGCTTTGAATCTCCAAAGGACGAAATACAAGTTATTTTAGTATTGGGACTACTCAGGGACTTTTATCTGGTGTGTTATTCAACATATATTTGGCATCTACATTATGACAACCACAGACCCCACTGGGTATGCATGACCCAGCTGAGGAAGCAAAAACATACTGAAATGAATAATGACAGGAAAAGAGACCATTGGAAGGCACAGCAGAGAGTGTGTGCAGTTGAGCGGGTAATGCATACAGAGTCTCTTTCACCACAGCCCAGAAATCCCAAAGCTCTTATCTGAGAACTCTCATGCACCCCTCAAGCCTTTCTTCGTCTTCTTCTACATCCTATTTAACAATTTCCTCTGCACCTCCACATCTCCAAGATTAATCATGGCTGTTTGAAGCACCATATCATTGCCCACTCCATCTCCTGCTCCATCACCTGCTCTTGACCACAAATCTAAATCAATTAATTCCTCATTGCAAGAGTGTAAAATAGCTAAAATCTGATAACAGCAGCTTAACCACTCAGGGCCCTGGTGGCTCTAACTTTTTTGAGAGACAAAAAAAAAAAAAAAAATAGAGTAATGTCACTCTATTACTGACATTTTCTAGGGCATGGATTAAGCTATATCCCTTCTCTTTACCTTAATTTCTTCTTTCACAAAGTCTGAGCAATAGAATTAAGTCACTGACTGGGTTAATATCTAATCTGGAGACTGCACGCTGCTCTGAGACTTTAAGATGCCTTTAGTTAGCATTTTGGGCTTCCCTGGTGACTCAGTGGTAAAGAACCTGCCTGCCAGTGCAGGAGATGTGGATTCTACCCTGGGTCAGGAAGATCTCCTGGAGAAGAAAATGGCAACCCACTCCAGTATTCTTGCTTAAGAAATCCCATGGACAGAGGAACCTGAGTGGCTACAGTCCACGACATCACAAAGAATCAAGCAACTGAGCATGCTATGCAATTAACATCATCATTAACATTAAAGAGAGAGAGAAGTCACTCAGTCGTGTCCGACTCTTTGAGACCCTATGAACTGTAGCCTACCAGCCTCCTCCATCCAAGTGATTTTCCAGACAAGAGTCCTGGAGTGGGTTGCCATTTCCTTCTCCAGGGGATCTTCCCGGCCCAGGGATTGAACCCAGGTCTCCTGCATTGCAGGCAGATGCTTTGTTGTCCGAGCCACCAGGGAAGCCTAGTATAATTAACATTAAAGCTAATTGTTAATAATTTAAGAATTTATTAGCCCAGGGGAAACAGTAGTTGATATAGAATAATGAAAGATCTAGCGAAGAATGGGCAACTAAATACGTGGGACCTGGTGTTATATGTAATGTACCAATCCCTTCTCAATTATCATGAAGTCACCATAGAATATCTAGCTAAGTAATACTGCTTTAAGAGATGTGTGAAATTACTAGATTTGTTTTCAAAGAGTTTATTATATCTAACGTAAATGGTAGAGAAATAATATCTATATTTCTGATGAGAGAGCAAAATCGGCAATGTAAGAACTTCTAAGCATTCCTAAAATCTTACTCTGATACACACGTTAGAGACATCCAGAATATTGTGCTAGTATATTTCAACTTTTTTTTCTGGAATTCATAATTTAAGATGTGTCTTGATCATGAATGCCAAAAGAGGGTGTGTCTCTCTTCTTCACAGTTAAATTCCACATTACATGAACAAAAATGGTTTAATTCTTTCAAAAAGTAGTTCTCTCATGAAATTTGTTCAAAACCCTCTAGATGTACACTAAGGAAGCCATCCCAAAAGATAATCAGATTTGAACGTAATCCTTCCGTTCCCACTAAGTATGAGCAACTCCCATTCCTAGCATCCTTTAATAATCTAGAGAGACATTTCTTTCTTGCAATCACTAAAGGATTGAAGTTGGAAACAATATCTAGTTCAGTAGAGAATGGACTGTAAGGAACTGAGTGTGGAATCAGGTAGACAAGGCTACAGAGATGCTCGGGTGAGAAATAATGATGTTCTGACTATCGTGATGACAACACAGTAAAAAGAAGTAGATGGATTCCAGATGTGTTTTGGAAGCAGAACTGGTATGAGTTGGTGATCTATAATATAACGTGAGTGTGAGAAATAGACTAAGTGTGATTCTTAGTTGCTGTCATGAGATACTGATGATGCTGTCTACCAAGGTGAAGAACATTGCTGTCACTTTGCTAAGTCACCTCATGGTGAAGACCTCAGGAATGTATTGCTTTGTAAAGCCAGGGCATAACTATTAGATATTGGAAACATCTGTGATACCTCCAAGAGAAACACTTAAGGAGGTTCATTCATCTCTCCATTTGCTAAACATGATCTTCCATCAATACTAAAAAGAATGGAGGGACATGTCCCTGCATTAATTACAGAACATTGATGATAATCATCTCTTTGACAACTCCACACTCCCTCACTCCAGAGCTCCCCAAATGCCTGCTAATGGACTTCCCTGGTGGTCCAGTGGCTAAAACTCTTCATTCCAATGTAGGGACCCAGAGGACTAGCTCCCACATATTTCAACTAAGATTTCACATGTTACAACTAAGACCTGGCATAGCCAAATAAATAAATAAATATTTTTTAAATGCCTGCTAAATAGTTAGTGATTCACTTGCTAATATCTTCAGGGAGCCTACAATCAGGTTTAGGTGAACTAGAAAGAATAAACGGAAGGAAGAATTCTAGACAAGTTGTATACTTTTGAACATCATCATGTAACATACTATCAACCTTTTAATACTCTGAATAAAATATATCCATACTGTCCTATTTCAAAGTTGTATACCTAACTGAAAATTTGCTCTTTTCCTCTGTTGCTGCTGCTGCTGCTGCTAAGTCGCTTCAGTCGTGTCCAACTCTGTGCAACCCCACAGAGGGCAGCCCACCAGGCTCCCCCGTCCCTGGGATTCTCCAGGCATGAACACTGGAGTGGGTTGCCATTTCCTTCTCCAGTGCATGAAAGTGAAAAGTGAAAGTGTAGTCGCTCTTTTCCTCTACATAATCCAAATATGCCTAGGCTTCAAGAAGTGTTTTATGGTACTTCTGAGAGCAAAACCTATATACATTACAATAAAAAACCATATTTGGTGTTTGCTCGGCACCATATGTTTTAGAAAGCACTTTTACATACATGAGTGTAAACCATCTGGCAAATTGGTTAAGTCAACAGGACAGATAGTTTATCCTTTGTTTTCAGCTGAAGGAATTATGGATAAAAACTCTTAATTCACTTTAAAATATGTGTCCCCTTTGATCTAGTAATTCCACAATCAACCCTAAAGAAATAACTAGAAATGGCAGAGATTTCATCATATTACTACTTCACCATATTACTCAGGGCTGAGGTGTTACCAGAAAGTGTCTCTAGTGATGCAGAGGAAATGACCCACCATCCTTTCAAAGAAAATATGTTCCTCCAGGTTGTCAGCTGGTTCAAGAGTCCCTCGCATACTGTTCCATTTGTGGGTAACCCACCAAGACATATGGGTTTCCCAGGTGGCGCTAGTGGTAAAGAACCCTCCTGTCCATGCAAGAGACATGGGAGACACAGGTTTGATCCCTGGGTGGGGAAGATCCCTGTGAAAGGGAATGGCAATTCACTCCAGTATTCTTGCCTGGAGAATCCCAGAGACAGAGGACCCTGGTGGGCTACGGTCCGCAGGGTAGCAGAGTCAGACATGACTAAAGCGACTTAGCACACACTCAGGCACACCAAGACCTATATACCAAGAGCAAAGGGTATATATATTTTGCCAGATGGTTTCTAATCTAGAATCAGAACAAATAAACAGCTTCTTGCTCAATTTCACCCATAGCATACAGCTGCTCTTGGTCATCCAGAGGTAACATTATGAGAAGGTAGGTAAACAAAAAGCAGCGCCCCTTCTTCCTAAGGTCTAGTGCGGAGGATCCCTAAGCTTCTCCTCGATATTTCCTTCTCCTTGAGCCCCAGCCTGGCCAAGCTCAGCCTTCCAAAAGTGGGAGCATCTGCCAAGTGGAAGATACCTAGAAGCTCTATCTTAACCCACAAGTTTCATGGGGCTCTGAGAGAAAAGAATGTAAAAGAAAGGTCCAAGAAGAGTGCACAGTCTACATTTAATTTTATCCGTAATACTTTTATCCTTCCTACTAAAAACTGCATTTAATTATGTTTCTTTTGACGTGTGTGTGTGTGTGTGTGTGTGTGTGCAAAATGTTGGAAATATGGAGCTCCTCCTAGTGGTTAGAGTACATGGCCATCAGGTACGAAGTTCCAACTTTGTTGTTTTCACTTGCTTATTAGAAATACTAGAAAGGCAACAAAACTGAGAGTCTAAGAAAGTGATGTCACAAAAGAAGGGAGACAATGACTAAGGAGGCAATGCTTGTTCTATATTTTTGTAGGAAGAACTGGGAATGTCAATTAGGTCAATGGAAACGTTGAATGATAGGTAGATAATTTTGTAAGGCTAAAAAATATTTCTTTTCATGTTAAAAAATATGGTGATCCTAGCAGTGAGTCAAAATTATATCTATGTTTTGTCCTAGGAATTAGTAAAAATACTAACATTTATAGGCATTCAATAAATACACTGCTTCTTGAATTTGTTGAGTAATGGACCTGGAGAGCCAAATCTTCCTTAAGAATTAGATCTGATTCATACAATCTTTATTTTCTAGTATATTAAGAGTTTTCTAGTTTTAATGACTATTGGGACTTATCTGTGGATAAAGTTCCTATGGAGAAAATACCTGAGTTTTGCATTACTAAAAAAACAATAGTTTTAGACACAAAAATTTGTTGTTCAGTTGCTAAGTTGTCTCCAACTCAGCCACCCCATGGACTATAGCACGCCAGTCTTCTCTGTCCTTCACCAACTCCTGGAGTCTGCTCAAACTCATGTCCATAGAGTCAATGATGCCATCTAACCGTCTCATCCTCTGTTGTCCCCTTCTCCTCTTGCCCTCAATCTTGCCCAGCATCAGGGTTTTTCCAGTGAGTTGGCTGTGCACATCAGATGGCCAAAGTATTGGAGATTCAACTTCAGTCCTTCCAATGAATATTCAGGGTTGATTTCAGCACCACAATTTGAAAGCATCAGTTATTTGACATTCAGCCTTCTTTATGGTCCAACTCTCACTTCTGTACATCATTACTGGAAAAACCATAGCTTTGACTACTCAGATCTTTGTTGCAAAGTGATGTCTCTGCTTTTTAATATGCTCTCTGGGTTTATCATAGCTTTCCTTGATGTAACATGAAATACCAGAAAAACATGACAAGAATCCAGTCTTTTAAAATCCTATAGTCCAGTAATAAAGGGAAGAAATATTCACAAATATAATGAATGTGATCACAAATCTCTATCTCTTCTGTTCAAAACTCCAAAGTCCTATCCTAGGCTGAGAAAAAGAATTGGGGTGAAACAAAGACAAACTTATTTGCTTGCTTATTTATTATAAAAGATTTTGTTAGAAGAGCTCTAAATATTAGGCTAAAATGACTTTTAGATTTTAATTATCTATTTCTTTCAGCCATATAAATTCTATCCCTTGTCACCACAATTAACTGGCTTGTGTCTTTTCAGAGAAATAAGTGCTACAGCTATGTGAAAGTCAGAAGTAGAAAGCAAAATTATTTGCTATTTACAAATAATGATAAGTACAAACACTAACAAAACATAAGAAAATCAACTGAAAAAAGGATACATCAATATGAGAGATCAGTGAAACAGATATTTTTAAAACTAGCATTGCTTACTAATTACTATTAGCCTTCCTAGGTGGAATCAGCTGTAAAGAACCCATCTGCCAGTGCAGGAGATACAACGGATGTGGGTACTATCCCTGAGTCCCTGAGTCGGGAAGATCCCCTGGAGGAGGGCATGGCAACCCACTCCAGTATTCTTGCCTGGAGAATCCCATGGACAGAGGAGCCTGGTGGGCTAAAGTCCATAGGGTCTCAGAGTCAGACATGGCTGAGGTGACTTAGCACCCATGCGCTAATTACTATTACTGTTTACTGTACTAACAATAAACAGCTGGTAAAAATATAACAGACAAAAGTTAACATACTGTTGATGGAGGTCATTGAGAGGATGTGACCTCCAGTTGACCCAGGAGCTGAACCCAGGGCAATCAGAGGCTCCTCACCTCCTTCCCTACCCTTGGAATGCATGATATACCTGCTGTTTACAGAGTTGGAGTCATTTTCAAGGGCACAGCCATGAGAGGGTAACTTCTTGTTTAGAACCCCATTAAATCCCCAATATAAGTCTTTAAGATTCTGTCGAGCAGGTGTGGCTTCTGTCTTGTGGCTTTCAGCAACAAGCTTTCTATATAGGTTCCCTTGGTTCCTAAACCGGCCACACCTTCCAATCTTAGGGTGGCTGCCTCTTTCTTCCATCTCTCCTTTCCCTCTGTATATGGAGGCCAGCTGACAAATTTAACACATACAAGTAACCTGAAGTATGAAATATTTAGAAATCACACTAATAAAATCTGCTGGACCTCTAGTTTTTAAAATGACATATTTTTCTGAGGCAATATTCAGAAAGTAACAAGCTATTTTACTGTTGGCAATTCTGTGTACCATTTCATCTGGAACCAAAAGACTTTGTCCAAACAAGATGCGTGACACATGCTGAGACATGATACAATCAAAGGAAGTGCATACAACAGGCTACTTCACACAGGTAGTGGTTTAGTTGCTGAGTCATATCTGACTCTTGGGACCCCATGGACTGTAGCCTGCCAGGCTCTCTGTCCATGGTATTTTCCAGGCAAGAATACTGCAGTGGGTTGCCATTTCCTTCTCCAGGAGATCTTCCCGACCCAGGGATCAAACTCCAGTCTCCTGCATTGCAGGCAGATTCTTTACTGACTCAGTTATACACAGAGATATCTGCTATTTGTGGTTCTGCTGCAGTTTATGTCTGTGCAACATAGAAATTCTGAGAAGTATTATTTTTTACAATTCCCATCAAAAGAGAAAAATATATGTGTCATGATTTTATAATTATAAACACTGTCCTGCTGACTGTATTTCCAACCAGAAGAACTTACACTTTGATGAAAACCAAATTCCTCATTTAGAATTTTTACATGATTGACGACTGGAGGAATTTTCCATAGACTGGCTTCTGACTTTGCACATTTTAATCCTTCTTTCTCCTCCACGAACCACATATTTGCCGAAACAGGGGCTGCGGGATGTGTTCATACTGAGATGTGACCTCTGGCCTTGTACCTTCCCATGACAAGGGAAATTCATGCCATAGGCTCTAAGAACATCTCTGGAAGACTTTCCTACCCAGGGACTGCTAGGAATACCGGAATTGTATCCAAGTTACACCGAGTGTCACCATGCAGTGAACTCAGTCAGTTCAGTTCAGTAGCTCAGTCATGTCCGACTCTTTGTGACCCCATGGACTGCAGCACACCAGGCTTCCCTGTTGATCACCAACTCCTGGAGCTTGCTCACACTCATGTCCATCAGGTCGGTAATGCCATCCAACCATCTCATCCTCTGTTGTCCCCTTCTCCTCCCGCCTTCAATCTTTCCCAGCATCACGGTCTTTTCAAATGAGTCAGTTCTTCACATCAAGTGGCCAAAGTATTGGAGTTTCAGCTTCAGCATCAGTCCTTCCAATGAATATTCAAGACTGATTTCCTTTAGGATGGACTGGTTGGATCTCCTTGCAGTCCAAGGGGCTCTCACAGTCTTCTCCAACACCACAGTTCAAAAGCATCAATTCTTCGGCCCTCTGTTTTCTTTATGGTCCAACTCTCACACCCATACATGACTACTGGAAAAGCCATAGCTTTGACTAGATGGATCTTTGTTGGCAAAGTAATATCTCTGCTTTTTAATATGCTGTCTAGGTTGCTCAGAGCTTTTCTTCCAGGAAGTAAGTGTCTTTTAATTTCATGGCCACAGTCACCATCTGCAGTGATTTTGGAGCCCAAAAAAGTAAAGTCTGCCACTGTTTCCATTGTTTCCCCATCTATCTCCCATGAAGTGACAGGACTGGATGCCATGTCTTAGTTTTCTGAATGTTGAGTTTTAAGCCAACTTTTTCACTCTCCTCTTTCACTTTCATCAAGAGGCCCTTTAGTTCTTCTTCACTTTCTGCCATAAGGGTGGTGTCATTTGCATATCTGAGGTTATTGATATTTCTCCCAGCAATTTTGATTCCAGTTTGTGCTTCATCCAGCCTGGCATTTCGCATGATGTACTCTCCATGTAAGTTAAACAAGCAGGGTGACAATATACAGACTTGACGTCCTCCTTTCCTGATTTGAAACCAGTCTGTTGTTTCATGTCCAGTTCTAACTGTTGCTTCTTGAGCTACATACAGATTTCTCAGGAGTCAGGTCAGGTTGTCTGATATTCCCATCTCTTTCAGAATTTTCCACAGTTTGTTGTGATCCACACAGTCAAAGACTTTGGCATAGTCAATAAAGCAGAAGTAGATGTTTCTCTGGAACTCTCTTGCTTTTTCAATGATCCAGCAGATGTTGGCAATTTGATCTCTGGTTCTTCTGTCTTTTCTAAATCCAGCTTGAACATCTGGAAGTTCACAGTTCACATACTGTTGAAGCCTGGCTTGGAGACTCTTGAGCATTACTTTGCTAGCATGTGAGATGAGTGTGGTAGTTTGAGCAGTCTTTGGCATTGCCTTTCTTTGGGATTGGAATGAAAATTGACCTTTTCCAGTCCTGTGGCCAGTGCTGAGTTTTCCAAATTTGCTGGCATATTGAGTGCAGCACTTTCACAGCATCATCATTTAGGATTTGCAATAGCTCAAGTGGAATTCCATCACCTCCACTAGCTTTGTTCACAGTGATGCTTCCCAAGGCCCACTTTACTTCACATTCCAGGATGTCTGACTCTAGGTGAGTGATCACACCATCTTGATTTTCTGGGTCGTAAAGATCTTTATTGTATAGTTGTTCTGTGTATTCTTGCTACCTCTTCTTAATATCTTCTGCTTCTGTTAGGTCCATACCATTCTGTCCTTTATTGAGCCCATCTTTGCATGAAATGTTCCCTTGGTATCTCTAATTTTAATTAATTCAACTTGCCCTTCTCAGGGGAAGGGATAATTAGGGAGTTTGGAATGGGCATATACACACTGCTATATTTAAAATGGATAACCAGCAAGGACTTAGTGTATAGCACATGGAACTCTGCTCAATGTTACATGGCAGCCTGGATGGGAGAGGGGTTTGGAGGCGAATGCATACATGAATATATGTATGGCTGAGTCCCTTGGCTGTTCACCTGAAACCATCACAACACTGTTTGTTAGGCCACTATACCCCAATACAGAACAAAATGTTTTTTAAAAAAATTCCTGAAGAGAAGTGTAGCGGGAAGGAGGCCAATGTAGAACAAAGAAAGGGATTTGGAATTTTGAACTGATGGAAGCTAAAACACCTTCCTTTTGCCTGGTATTAAAACTACTTCTAGATGAGTAAAAACAGAATTTTCCTTTTTGCATAATATCTCCTTGTTGCCTCAATTCCTCCCAGAGCTGGAAAAAGAAAGGTAAGGGAATGATGGTGTTTGTATTGGCCCCATTCTGTTCTTGTTGAGCCAGACTGTTTTTATGTTTTTAGTTACAGCTCCATCTTCTCCCGTGATTCTTCCACCCACTCAATAAAAACAGCTTGCTTCTTCTAAAATGTGGCAAAATTTTAAAAGCTCTGATCTTTTCTTACCTGATCTTGGCACCCTTCGATCTGAAAACAAGAAGAAGAATATCATTCCACATGTCTTCACAATAACTGCTTAACGCTACCTAAGACTAAAATCAGAGCAGACACACATCTCGAGTTTGGGAGGCTGGACCTGAAGGCCCACAACCTGTTTCTTTTGTGAATAATCCCCAAAGCCTAAAATGGAGCAAAGGAATGATATGAGGCACAGACTGTATCTAGATGGCCACCCCCTGGGGCAATGGAATCCCCAGTTTTATGTTCTTTACACACTCAATCTTGCTCTCTGAAAAGTCTCATCCATTTCCATGGTTTCAAGCACTGCCTATATTCCAGTGACACCAAATTCTGTTCACACATGTTCCTAAGCTCATGATCCACTGACCCAATTCCCATGGAACACTATAACTTAGGCACATGTTCAAAATATAACTTACCATTGTTCCTTCCAAACTTGCTTCTCAAAAAAAGCATCACCCTCTCAGTGAATGGCATTACATCCACTCATTTGTTCAAACCAGAAACCCAAATGCTATCACAGATTGCTCCATTCCAGTGGAGGACCTGAAGCCAGTTCCCATCCACTTGCAATAGGTACTTGTGCAAACCTCTCTCCAACTCCTCATTATGTGATGTAACGTTGGTAGCTTGAAACTGGCCCTGGTGGCTATCATCAAAATACAAGAGATAACAAGTGTTGGCAAGCACGTGGAGAACAGAGAACACTTGCGCACTACTTGTGCACA
The DNA here is from genome assembly GCF_019320065.1 of Cervus canadensis. NCBI lineage: Eukaryota > Metazoa > Chordata > Mammalia > Artiodactyla > Cervidae > Cervus > Cervus canadensis. Next base: position 35,619,656 of record NC_057411.1, read on the forward strand.
ATGGAATATTATTCAGCCATGATAAAGAAGGAAGTCCTGCCATTTTCAACAACTTGGATGAGCCCTGATGGCATTATGCTAAGTGAAATAAGTCTGACAGAGAAAGGCAGATATTACATCATACCACTAATATGTGGAATCTAAAAAGGCCAGACTTGGAGAAACAGAGAGTAAATTGGTAGTTACCAGGAGCTGGCAGCGGTTGGGATAGAGGTGGGGAAGAATAGGAAGATATTGGTCAAAGGGTATAAGTTTCCAGTTATAATATTGATGAGTTCTTAGAAGCTAATGAATAGCATGTGATTATGCTAAACATGCTGTATCATATACTTGAAAATTGCTGAAAGAGTAGATCTTAAATGTTCTCATCACAAAAAAAGGGCAATCTTATGACAAAATGGAAGTGTTAACTAATGCCATGATGATATTCATTTTGCAATATATAAGTAGACCAAATCAACACACTGTATACCTTAAACTTATACAATGTTACATATTAATTGTATGTCAATAAATCTGGAAAAAATAAAAATTTGAAATTAAAAAAAAGAATTGGCCATGATGGGAGTATTTGCACCATGGAAACTGGCAAATGATAAAACTGAGGCTTTTTTCTTCTGAAGAGTCATCTGTTAAATATTCACCAGAATACTGCTGCTGTAATCCTCACAATACAATCAGTAACCAGTCAATTACTAAATCACTGTGTCACTTACTCTATTTCAAAATATTTCCAGGGTGCATCAACTTCTCTTTAACTTCACTACCACTATTCATATTCAGGCTATCATTGTCTCCTCTGTGGATTGCAAGCTCCCTGCTTGTGGCCCCGCATGTCTACAATCCATGTATCATGCAGCAGCAAAAGTACCCCTCTAAAATGCAGAACTGAATGCATCACTCCCCTGTTCAAAGTGCCCAAACAGCTCTCTATTGCCCTTAGAATAAATCCAAATTACTGAGCACAATACCCTAGCATCTCCACTTACTTACTCATTCATTCATTCTGTAAGTATTTATCAAGTAGCTGCTATGGATCAGACACTATTCTGGGTGTAAGGATACAGCAGAGAACAAGGGAAACCAAGTCCTAGGTACTTATATTCCAAAGGACCAGTACAAGCGTAAAAGAAGTAAATATATGCATGCGTATACTGCAGATAAATGTCTTCAGGAAATAGATTAGAAAACGGAAAGGATGTTGTGGGTAATCATCTCTGAAAAGTAGACCTGTGTAATCAGAAGGAACTCATGCAGGCCAAGGTCTGGGAGAGGAGCACTCTAAGCTGAGGCAGCAGCAAGCATACAGGTCCTGGGGTGGAACTGAACTCCATGATTTGGGCTGCACCAAGGTCTCCAGCACTATTCACACCTTGCTACTCCCCTTCTTCCTCCTCCCATCTCTAACCAGAATTGGGTGCATCTCCTATGGTTTCTGCTCTGTGTGTGAACTTCCTTCATAGCACTTATCACCCTCTTAGGGACTTCCCTAGTGACTCAGACAGTAAAGAATCCACTTGCAATGCGGGAGACACGGGTTTGATCCCTGGGTCAGGAAGATCCCCTGGAGAAAGGAATGGCAACCCACTCCAGCATTCTTGCCTGGCGAACCCATGGGTGGACAGAGGAGCCTGGCAAGCTATAGTCAATGGGGTTGCAAAGAGTCAGACACAACTATGGGACTAACACTTCCACTTTCCCTTCATCACCCCCTAATCACTGACTGAATTGTCTGTTCACTATTATGTCTCCACACAATGCTTGGCACATATTAATAATAAAATGCCTAATGAATATTTGTTGAATGAGTGGATGACATTAAAAAGCTCTTTCTGATAGGAGTTACATGTTTCCTTCCTTAAATTGAGACATTTGTGCCTCAGGAAGGAAAATGTGCTTATTCAAATTCTATAAAAATATAATGCAACTTATTCAAAGAATTAAGTTTCACAACTTAGGTACCTCATTTGTCTTCCTTAAGGATATTTTTGGGGCTCTGTAACAACCTAGAGGGGTGGGATTGGGAGGGAGTTGGAAGGAAGATTCAAGAGGGAGGGGGCATAGGTATACCTACGACTGATTCATGCTGATGTTTGGCAGAAACCAACATCATACTGTAGAGCAATTATCCTTCAATTAAAAAATAAATAAATAAGTACTGGGGGAAGATTCAAAGGGAGACACTGTCAGAAGAATATTGATCTTAGAATAAGGTCTCTCTGTAGAAACAGCTTCTTAATGATAAAGACCATGAACTTCTAAATGGAGACAGCTGCTCTCAGAAAATCTTTGACCTCAAGATATATCGGCGACAGACTTCCCTGGTAACACAGTGGATAAGAATCTGCCTGCCAATGCAGGAGACTCAGGAGATGCAACTTCGATCCTTTGGTCGGGAAAATCCCCTGGAGGAGGAAATGACAAACCTCTCCAATATTCTAGTCTGGGAAATCCCCATGGACAGAGCAGCCTGGTAGTCTACAGTCCGTGGGATCACCTATGCTGTGATTTTAGATTCCTAAAGGCTAGAGAGAGACCATATTTGGTAAACAACCAAATGCCCATTTCATCAGATTTCTTTGTGCATTTAGATCAATCTAGTGCGGGACTTGAGAGCACAGGTTCTAGAGTGAGGCTACCTAGATTATGATTCATGCTCTTCCAATCCTGAGCGGTGTGACTGACTTTGCCTTCGGGCTTCAGTGTCTCCCCATTTAAAAGAGAGGTGGTAATGAGAATACATCACAGAACTATTTGGGGAATTGAAAGGGAGCTGCAGGTAGAATGCGCATCATGGCTACTTGGCACATAGCAGGCACATAATAAACACTTTTAAAAATACTAAGATGTTTGTAGAAAAACCTCTGCTTATGATTTTTAACTGAAACCACATCTGTGCTATGAACATCTCTTTGATGTAACCTTGAGTATTTCTTCCAAGAAAGAAAAAAAGTATTTATTGCTGCTAAGTAACTTCTATCTTCTGAGTTCAAACTCACAGAGACTCTGAAAGCTTCTCCAAGAGTATCTTCAGATATTTTGCACCCAGTCCAAATCTGGATTTCATTAGCCATTAAATTCTAAGGCAACTTTAAATCAAAGAATAAAAGAGACCTTTCCTAAGCTTAGCCTCATATTAGCATGTGAGAGATTCCGCATCAGCAAAATCTTTTTTTTAATCAACCTAAACCTCTGACTAAATTATTAAGAGTTGAGTTTGACCTTTAAAATGCTAAAAAATACAGTTCCCAGTATAATTCTTGCTCATCCCTGGACCAAACCATCCTCATAGTAAATTATGGCACTAACAGCTGGCTGCCAATGAAGTCAACTATTAATTGTATGTTCACTGCACTGCCTGATATAAATCAATATGAGTAATGAGTAATTGTCCTCAGTCTATAGATACACAGATCCTACATTGCAAAATAATTTAAGGTTGGCTGTCAGCCTTCTCAGACTAGATGTCATTTGGTCTTTTCTGAAGATACGGCAAAAACGAACACACATCGAAAACTGCCCGATCTACTACCTCTGCAGTAAACTTCTAGTCATTTCTAGGACTAGAGATGATTTTTGACTGTGTATTCCAAATAAACAACATTTAAAAAAATCTACATTTAAAAAAATCCCAACAGAAGCTGACGAATGTGTTCAGAGCATCACTACCTTATTATCTCAAACTCTCAAAATTCCCTCTTTCCACCACCTTCTATCCTTCCCACTCCCTCCTTTCTACCAAACTTGCTCTCCATCCTCAGAAAAGCCACCAGCCTCCTGGTTTTCCTGGTTCCCATTACTGTCTAGTCTCTTTCATCTTTCTACTCTGTTTAAATTCCATGGACACTAAGTGCTACTGACATTAATTTTACAGTCAACAACTCCAACCTCAGATCTTGCTCACCCTGGGCCACTCCAGTGTTCCCCATCTCTGACTCCTAGATGGCAGAGTATTGCTAGGAGATATGAGGAAATGACACTGACAGAACCTATTGTAAATCCACCTTGTCTAACTCTGCAAAGTCCTCTGTACAACTCAACAACATTTAAGTGCAGATTTTGCAAAGAGGCACTCTAAGAATATGTTGATAAGTATTTGATACGGGTGGAGGATTCCATGCTAAGGTTAAAGAAGCTTGGAAATCACTGATTTAAATGAAGTTAAACAAGTTTTTCTGCAGAAATTAATAAAGCCTGGGGTGTGTTACAAATTTTCAGATAGGGATCACATATGCATCATTTCACAAATTTTTGCCAAAGGAAACACTTTTTCACAGTACAACCACAAATTTAGTATTCTGTGAAATAAGCTGGGGATATAGGTGGCTCAGAGGTTAAAGCATCTGCCTACAATGCAGGAGACCTGGGTTCGACCCCTGGATCGGGAAGATTCCCTGGAGAAGGAAATGGCAACCCACTCCAGTATGCTTGCCTGGAGAATCCCATGGACAGATGAGCCTGGTGGGCTATAGTCCATGGGGTCGCAAAGAGTCGGACATGACTGAGAGACTTCACTTCACTATACTATATTAACTCATCTCTTATGAACTTCTAACACCCATTTTGAACGATGTTAAATAGGTTCTAACACCAATTCCAATGCGGTTGGGGAGAAGGTTTCCCCACACCAACAGCAATTCTCAGACCCAGCTGAGTGTCCTACAATTCAACTCATCATCTATCCGGAGACAGCATCAGATGCCACAGGTTAAGGGTTCAATCCTACAAGACTTCCCCCTCCCCCTTTACTGATTTTCTGTCTACTCCTTCTATCAACTATAATTATGGATATGTTGTTTCTCTTTTTAGTTTTGCAGTCAGACACTCATTTGCTATCTTCTTGAACTGACTCTCTCATCATTATGAAATGTCCTTCTTTATCTCAGGTAATATTCCTTGTCCTGACGTCCTCTTATTCTGACGTTAATATAGTCACCTCAGTCTTCTTATGGCTAGTGTTTGACTGTATCCTTTTACTTTTTCCTATCTTTGTCTTCATATTTAATAAAGTGTGTTTCCATATAACTGGGTCTTGTTTTTTCCATCTTGATCATCTTTGCCTTTTACTTGGAGCATTTAATCTATTTACATTTAAGTTAATTATCATATGGTTGGATTTAACTCAACCCCCTTGCCATTTTCATTCTACTTGTTTCATATCCTCTTTGTTCATTCCTTACTCTTTTCTCATTTTATTTTAGATGAAATTAGTATTTTTTTAGGATTTCATCTTACCTCAATCATTTGCTTATTAGCGATACCTGTTTGTCATGTTAGTTGTTGCTATATGACTTACAAAATACTTTTTAATTTACCATAGTCCCCTTTCAAATAAAGTTAGTTATATGTTACATATAAAGAAAGAATCTTACAATCTCTATTCTATAGTTGAGATTTTAAATTGATGTTATAAATTCCATGGTATATAATTACTATTTTTGCTTTAGATAAGCAGTTATCAATGATAACTTCTTCTGATATTGAACAGCAGCTACTATCAGAACAGCCCTCTATAATCAACACCTATAAATTATGGAAAAATATTTTCAAAGAGAAACTTTCTGAAGGCAATGAAGAGTGAACAAAAACAGACAGAAACAGGAAAAGAATCAATTAGAAGAAAAGGCTGATATGCATTTCCTACTTTTTATTGTTTTTACTTGAGAGTGAGCCCAGTCTGAACTAAACAGAAGTACCAAAGCTTTGATGGGAAAACCTCTGTCATGCTGGCTTGAAGAAGCATGGATTTGCATACTTTGAGTTAATCCCATTTAGTGCTAGTATATATTTGTTTTCTTTTTTTATCTTTTTTCACCGTACAGAATGTAACCTTTTCATCTAGTTGCTCTTAAAATTTGCTTTTTGATACTGGTTTTCAGCATTTTAATTACAACATGCCTCAATACGGTTTTGTTCATGTTTATTTTGCTTGCCATGTTTGACTACCATATATCTGCGGGTTTATATATTTTATCAAACTTGGAAAGTTCTTTACCATCGTTTCTCCATAATTTCTTCTACCCCATTATCTTCTTCTTGAACTCCAGTTACAGGTACATTAAATTCCTTAACATTGTGCCATAGCTCACTGAAACTTTGTTCAGTATCTTTTTCTATTTTTCAGCTTGAATATTTTCTATTCCAAGTTTTCAAGGTCCCTTGCTTTTCACCTGTAAGCATATAGGCTATTAAAGCTACTCAGTGAATTTTTCATTTTAGAAATGTATCTTTAATGTCTGAAAGTTCTTTTTTTGTTGTTCTTTTTTCATGCCTTCCATTTCTCTCATTATGTTCATTTTTTCTGTTAAATCCTTGAAAATTTTCATAGTAGCAGTTTTAAAGTCCTCATGTGTTATTTCCATTAACTCTGTCATTTTTGGCTCTGCTTCCATTGAACTGATTTTCCAGACATGATTATGGGCATACGTGTTTTTTCACACATCTAGTAATGATGCTGGGCATTATGAATGTTACACTGTTGAGTGCTGGATAATTTTGATTTTGTAATTTAACTTAATAATCAGATAAGTTACAGCTTAATCATTTTAAGACTTTTTGAAAACTTTGTTAGGGCAAGTTAAATAGGAATTTTACTTTTAGACTAATTTAGCCCTGTTATTGAGGCATGACATTTTTGAGGTACCTACTAATTGCCCCAAGTATCCCAGGAGGTCTGTCTAGTTTGGCTAGATGGAATTTGGTTATCTCTCTGTCCCATGTGAGTTAATGGAATTGTTTACCTTATAGCTCTCTTATGACACATGAATACCTATCCATGAGCAATGCATGGATAGGTATTCATTCAAAGACTTGAAGGGCCCCTTATGCAGGTTCATGAAACTCATTCTCTCTCCACACAGCTCTTTCTGCACTGACACTGTTTTGAAATTCAAGTTACCTCAGCCCCTCAGTTTCCATCTCCTCAAGTCAATGAGTGTGATGTGGTGTTAGGTTCCCGCCTATTCCACCATTGTCTGAAAAGTGCCTCTAGAGACTGGAGTGTTCATAGGGCTCATATTTTCTATTCTTTGAGGGATCATAGTCCTGGCTTGCTTGTTGTCCCAATTCTGTGTTTCTAAAAAGATTTATTTTGTCTACTTTTTTAGTTGTTTTTTGTTTGTTTGGGTTTTTGTTTGTGTGTTTGTTTTGGCTGCTCTGCGTGGCTTGCAAGATCTTACTTCCCTGACCAGGGACTGAACCCAGGGCCTTCGCTGATAAAGTGCAGAATCCTAACCACTGTACTGCCAGGGAATTCCCAACTTTTAGTTGTTTATGGTCAGAAAACAAGTTCTACACCTTGGTAAGCTCTGTCACGGCCAGGACACATGTATAAAGGTTTGGAGGCTATTATCTTTGGTTTACAAAAAAATCAAATAGGTCCTCTGGTTGGTTAGCATAACTTTTCCAAAAATGTTAATATTTAATTTTTAATATTTATATTTCCAGCATAGAAAATATAATAGACAAATAGTTACATAATTGGAAGGAGCCTTTGAAGACAAAGATCTGCTTAAGCTCTTTACAATGGATATAATATGGTTTGCCCATCAAAACCATGAGTGCAAAAAGCAGATCAAAGCAATTTTTTAATACTTTCCTGTCTCCACTGCAAAGGACCTTCTTAGCAGGAGAACTGGAAACTCTGAACTTGAATGGCTTTTCTCGGTTACTGATTACCTTTCTACGTTCATTTTATTGGATAACAGGGACTGAGGGAACTAAAACTGATGTTTAAAGGCATATATACATTGGGAGATGAGATTTTCAGAATTATATAATCTGGATTTAAGCCTCTAATATTTGCTTCTACCTAGGTAAAGCAGGTAATCTGAAAGGCTGAAGGGACATGGTGGGAACTGAGGCAAACTGCATAATATGGCCAATCTAGAGAATTCCAACAGAAAACAAAAAAACCTAATTCAAAAAGATATATGCCCTCCAATGTTCATGACAGCATTATTTACAATAGCCAAGATATGGAAGGAACTTAAGTGTCTATCAACGGATGCATGGATAAAGAAGATGTGGAAGATTATATATATATACACATAGACATAGACATAGACATAGACATATACTATTGCCTTCTCATATGTATATGAGAATATTACTCATATCGTAATATTACTCAGTCAGAAAAAAAGAATGAAATTTTGCCATTTGCAACAGCATGGTTTGACCTGGAGGGTATTATACTTAATGAAGTAAATCAGACAGAGAAAGGCAAATACTGTATGCTTTCACTTACATGTGGAATCTAAAAAATAAAACAAACAAATGAATATAACAAAATAGAAATAGACTCACAGACATAAAGAACTAGTGGTTACCAATGGGGAGGGGCAAGATAGAGGAAAGGTATTAAGAGATATAAACTACCAGGATAAAACCAGTGAGACACAAGGATATAGTGTACAGCATAAGAAATATAATCAGTGTTTCACAATAACTTTAAATGGAATGTAATTTATAAAAATATCATATCACTATTTGTATACCTGAAACCAATATAATATAATAAATCAACTATACTTCAATGAAAATGTAATAAAATTAAATAATTTTTAAGAGTTCCAATAAACTGCTGGCATGTGGGATGCAAACCAAATATTTTCAGCTCTTCTAATTATTCAAAAAAAGATAGAAATCTTAATGATATAAATATTTTATATGAAATCTCCTAGCATATGAATTTTGGAAATTAATTCAAAATTTTAAAATAGTCTAACAGTGGAATTTAACCTACTGGCCACCACTACACTCAACTGCTTTTCTTCCATTCCTGAAATCAAATATTTCAGGCAACATTAAAAATCAGGAACAAAGCCAATGCATTATAGAAAAGTTTTGATAGAGGTCAAGATCACCTTGTAAATGACACAAAATATCCATAAGAAGAAGTTAATACATTTTGTAAGTTCATGAAAGTTATCTTGACATTGAATTTCCAAAAGACCTTTATAATATTCCCTTGGAAATTGTTATTAAAATTGAGTCACTGTGAGATTAATAGGGATGGATAAGAAACTAATTTCAAAGAAGTAGGAAAGATTGGGTGGGGATAATGGGGTATGCCTTTAGTGGAATAGTTAGAAAAATGTTAATGAGAGAGAGCTCCTACACTATGAAATCTCCAAGTTGTAGCACTAAGCACTTTAAATAGTAAAATAAATAACTGTAGAAAGTGTTGAAACTCTAGAATGATATCATCAGTATGTGAATCAAAAATGTGAGAGTGGAAGAAATCTAAATTATGTCAAAACATTTGCTATCATCACTTCACATGTTTAGGTGTGGTAACCCAGAACACTTATTTTCCCTGAGTACTTTGTTTGCACTTAGAGTAAACCTAATCTTGAAAAGAAATAGTACTTTTACACATGAAGGTCAAACTTTCAATTATCTAGGTAACCAGAGAAACGTGATCACATTTTTCATCTTTTAAATATTATATTAATATAACAAGGTTAAGGAGTATTTTAAAGCTATATATAATACCAAAATTTTAGGGGGTGAGAAACTGTATTTTCTAAATGGGCTTCCCAGGTGGCTCAGTGGTAATGATTCCTCCTGCCGATGCAGGAGATGTGGGTTCAATCTCTGGGTCAGAAAGATCCCTGGAGGAGGATGTGGCAACCCACTCCAGTATTCTTTCCTAGAGAATCCCATGGACAGACAAGCCAGGTGGGCTTCAGTTCATAGGATCACAAAAGAGTCAGACATGACTTGGGCTCCAAAATCACTGCAGATGGTGACTGCAGCCATGAAATTAACAGACGCTTGCTCCTTGGAAGAAAAGACCAACCTAGACAGCATATTAAAAAACAGAGACATTACTTTGCAAACAAAGGTCTGTCTAGTCAAAGCTACGGTTTTTCCAGCAGTCATGTATAGATATGAGAGTTGGACTATAAAGAAAGCTGAGCACCAAAGAATTGATGCTTTCGAACTGTGGTGTTGGAGAAGACTCTTGAGAGTCCCTTGGACTGCCAGGAGATCCAACCTGTCCATCCTAAAGGAAATCAGTCTTGAATATTCATTGGAAGGACTGATCCTAAAGCTGAAACTCCAATACTTTCGCCACCTGATGCGAATAGTTGACTCATTTGAAAAGACCCTGATGCTGGGAAGGATTGAAGAGGGGACGACAGAGTATGAGATGGTTGGATGGCATCACCGACTCAATGGACATGAATTTGAGTAAACTCCGGGAGCTGGTGATGGACAGGGAGGCCTGGCATGCTGCAGTCCATGGGGTCTCAAAGAGTCGGACACGACTGAGCAACTGAACTGAACTGAAGCAATAATGCAATAACCCAAATTTAGAGAAATTAAATATCTAAATACAATTTAGCACATAACACATGAACTCTTAACTGTAGTCAACTACCTGCTTTTATGTATGAATTGAAAGGAAGCTCCTTTCTAATTCCAGGGCATTATCTGGGAATCACATTGCTTCCAGGACCAGTCCATGGGCTCCAAGACCTCAATCCACTTTGACTTTTCCTTTGATTCCTGTTGCTTTTAATCTATCACCAAAAAAATAGAGGACTATCTATCAATCACTAATCTATCACAAAAATTACAGGTGACTTTTAAAGATAATTAAAACGATGGTTATTCAGCTCTTAGCTTTTGTACGGAAAAGAAACAAAAACCAAAAAGTCATAACAGTATAACATGTCTTGTATTTAACTCAACTGTCTCTTCTTTCATTAAATATAGTTGTTTTAAGTTTCTTTACCTTACTCTTACAGCTCAAGTAGCTGGCCCATCTAGATCCTGTCATTTGCCTTTTCTAGGCTTCAACTTCCTCTATTAAAGAAGGAATTTGAATAATATTATCTCTAAGAGCTTATCACCCAGTTAAATTGTATAAAATAGCAACCGAACACAAAAATACCACCTTTTATACTAGAAATTATTCTCTAAAAAGGCTATTACCTCTTCTTTAAAAAAGCACTTTCAGGGCTTCTCTGTAGGCTCAGTGGTAAAAAATCTACCTGCCAAGGCAGGAGACACGGGTTCAATCCCTGATCTGGGAAGATCCCACATGCTGCAGAGCAACTAAGCCCATGTGCCACAACTACTGACTCTGTGTCCAGAATCCAGGAGCCACAGCGACTAAGCCCATATGCTGCAACTACTGTAGCCCACGCTCCTCGAGCTTGTGCTCCACAACAAGAGAAGCCACCACAATGAAAAGCCCTCCCACTGAAACCAGGGAGAAGACCCCACTCATCACAAATACAGAAAGCCTGCATAGCAATGAAGACCCAGCACAGCCAAAAATAATTTTTTTAAGAAAACTTCAAAAAAAATTACTTTCAAATAACATTTACGTATATGTATAGAGTCAGATCATAAAGATGGACCATAAAGAAAGCTGAGTGCCAAAGAAGTGAAGCTTTTGAACTGTGGTGTTGGAGAAGACTCTTGAGAGTCCCTTGGACAGGAAGGAGATCAAACCAGTCAATCCTAAAGGAAATCAGTCCTGAATATTCATTGGAAGGACTGATGCTGAAGCTCCAGTACTTTGGCCACATGATGAGGAGTCGACTCATTGGAAAAGACCCTGATGCTGGGAAAGATTGAAGGCAGGAAGAAGAGAGAATGACGACAGAGGATGAGATGGTTGGATGGCATCACCGACTCAATGGACATGAGTTGGGGCAAACTCCGGGAGTTGGTGATGGACAAGGAGGCCTGGCGTGCTGCAGTCCATGGGGTCACAAAGAATTGGACACGACTGAGCGACTGAACTGAACTGATAGAGTCAGACACCACTGAGCATGCATGCAATGCTTATATATATATATGTACATACATATATATATATACATATATACATACATATATAATTTAATGTGGCTTTTCATCAGATATAAAATATTACTGCAGTAGTAGGTTAAGGAAACTTCCAAACACATGCAGAAGATGATACTGGGTGGAGTGTCACTGACCAGGAAATGAACCTACTGTGAGCCTTGACCAGGGTCCTGCTGCAGTGAAGTGTACAAACTTATTAAACATCAACCCCAGAGGCAGGGTAAATAAAATTAAAAAGCAGTATCTTATTTTTATACCAAATTATAAATTAGATACACAATTCTGGTCCCCACAGTACAAAAAAGAGAGCTTTGGAGAAAGACTATTTCAGTAATAATAAATGGGGTGGCTGAGGCTGTAGTCTTTGAGGTCAAACTTTTTTAAAGTAAGACTATTAAGCTTTAGTGACAGAGGGTGAAGGGGACACAATCAAAGTTATTATGGCTTTAAATGGAATGGACAGCATAAACACGAACTCATTAATCAAACCCTAGAACACCAGAGTACCAACTGAAATTGGGAAGAGGTTTTTATAACCCTAAGGAAGGAAGATCACTAACATGGAAATTCCTACTTTCAGGAAAGGGTGGGGCAGGGGCCTCAGGCCAGTGAGGAAGGAGTAATTTCAATACAATTGAAAGTTGAGATTTAATTTAATGAGGATGTAGCTCTTATTTTACCTGGAATACCAGTACTCTAGATAGAAGAAAAATGTTTAAAAACTTGAACCTTGGAGTTACATGTATTCCACATCCCGATCCCCCCTCCCACCTCCCTCTCCACCCGAACTAATAAAAATAAATGAAAAAAATAAAAAATAAAAACATGGACCTTCTCTGTAAGATTTTTGATCTGTCTGAGAGAAGTGAAGTTTTGGATTAACAATTCAGAGTAAACTAAGAGAACAGTTATGCTGGTGGCAGAAATCAAACCTTCTAAACATTTTTGTGGCAATGTTAGAGATATATGTTTAGTAAATAGAGGATGCTTGGCCCCATGAAAGTGTTGCTTGTGTTACCATGATCTCTAATGAAAACTGTAAAGAATATAAATTACAGTTTTCTGTTTACCAATGGCTCCACATTTCATGAGTTAAAAAATCAAGTTACATGGAAAAACAAGAAACATTAGCAAGAATGCAGCTTAAAATCACAAAAACTGACGACAGATATATGCAGTGGCTCAGATGGTAAAGAATCTGCCTGCAATGTGGGAGACCCAGTTTCAATCCCTGGGTCAGGAAGATCCCTGGAGAATGAACTGGCAACCCACTCCAGTATTCTTGCCTTAAGAATCCCAGGGACAGAGGAGCCTGGTGAGCTACAGTCCATGGGGTCGCAAAGAGTTGGCTATGACTGAGTGATGAATGCACATAGAACACGCAGCAGATCATAAACATGCTCTTCCGGCCCGGCCTTCTGCAAGGCCAGCAGAGTGCTGTTGGCTTGGGGAGGCAGTTAGCTTTGGATGAAGATGAATCTTGAAGTCAGGCTGCCAGGGTTTGGATCTTGGCCTCAGCATGAAAAATTGTCCAACCTCGATCACGCTCAAATTCCTCATCTATAAAATGAGGACAAATATAGTATCAACCTTATAGAATGGCTGTGAAGATTAAATCAGATAATTCATGTAAAGCACTCAATGTCAGGTTACATTATAAACACTCCTTAAAATACTGACTACTATTAAGAACAGAGCTTCCCAGGTGGCTCAGAGAGTAGACAATCTGCCTGCAATGCAGGAGACCTGGGTTCAATTCCTAGGTTGGAAAGATTCCCTGGAGAAGGGAATGGTTACCCACTCCAGTATTCTTGCTTGGAGAATTCCAAGGACAGAGGAGCCTGGTGGGCTACAGTCCATGGGGTTGCAAAGAGGCAGACACAACTGAGTGACCAACACAACAACAACAGAAAAGACTAATAACAGATCCCTAGGGCCATTAGTAGCTGAGTGAGCTGGTGCAGTCTCTTCATGTCTAGGGCAGGCATACTGGTTTGCGTATCTATAAAAAGAGAATAATATGTGCCTTGTAGTGAAAACTTCAGTGGGAAAAAGAATAAGAACATGTATGAAAAAAAATATTGCTTTGTAATATACAAAGTGTTAAACACATGTGCGTCATTGTAACAGCAATTCCCTCCCACCCCTTAAGGAGATTGACTGTCTATATTTCTGTCTGCTTGGCTCCCAGCACTTAGAACCATGACTGGCACATAGTAAGGGTCCAAAAATATCGTTGAGTGAATAAATGAGCATCACATTTCTATAATTCTAAGGTTCATTTTGTTTGATCTTTTACCTCCGTGAATTCAGATGAGAAGTCTGAAGCAGCGAGCAGTCACCTAGATTGTGTTAATTTTCTATTGCTGTGTAACAAATGACCACAAACTAGTGGCTTAAAACAATCCCATCTATGAGGTCATGGTTCTGTGGGGCAGAAGTTGGGCAGGGCGTAGCTGGGTCCTTTGCTCTGGGGCTCACAAGCTTGAAATAAAGATGTCAACCAGGTTGCCTTCTCTCCTCTGGAGGCTCAGATAGGGAAGAATCCACCTCTAGATTCTTTCAGATTGCTGGCAGATTTTAGTTCTTCACGATCACAGAATAAGATTCCCAAGTCCTGGCTGACTGTCAGCTGACTGCTCTCCACGACTGGAGGCTGTCTACGTGCCTACTCACCTGCCTTCTTCTTAAGCAGCCACTCTCTAAAGAAAAACCCAGAGAATCCTCCTTTTGCTTTACACTGTAACATAATCAAGGGCGTGATATCTCATCCTATTTGGAGATTTTTACCCACATTTAACAGGCAGGCATCTGTGCAGGGGCAAAGGTCATTAGAGGTCATTCTTCGTATTTTGCCTGCCATGTACACTATGTTGTATGAACAAAGCTATATAATATGTTGGTGGATTTTCTTAAAAGCTGGTCATAGAACGCATGTCTAGGATGATCCTTTATTTTTTAATTAATGTGCTTAAATATGCAAAAAGAAACTCAGGCTGTATATTAAGCAGTTCCCAGTGGTTATCCCTGGAGCTTGAGACTAAGTTTCTCACAATAAGCGTACACTATCCGTAAAATTAAAAGTAAAAAAAGAAAAAAAAGAAATTGACCTCTTCACTTATGTGTTTCATCTTTTTTAAATGCAAAATCTAAACACTTGCTTCTCCTGCACTTTAATTCAGCTCACCAATAATACAACAGAATCAAGTAAAATAATTTCTCCCAGGACTTCACTCGTGGCTCAGTGGTAACGAATCCACCTGCCAACGCAGGAAACTTGGATTCCATCCCTGGTCCAGGAAGATCCCACATTTTGTGGGACAACCAATCCCGTGTACGACAACTACTGAGCCAGTGTTCTAGAACCCAGGAGATGCGACAACTGAAGTCCGTGTGCCTAGAGCCTGTGCTCCTCAACAAGAGAAGCTACCACAGTGAGAGGCCCATATGCTGCAACTAAAAGTAATCCCCACTTGTCATAACTAGAGAAGAGCCCACACAGCAATGAAGACCCAGCACAGCCAAGTAATAAGTAAATAAAATTATTTTTAAAAAATCATCTCTTCTTTAAGGCCTCTTTCTCTAAGAGTTTTACAGGTATTTCCCTATTAGTCATCCCCAAGTTCTTGGAAAAGACCTTGATGCTGGGAAGATTGAAGGAAGGAAGAGAAGTATGTGGATGAGTATGAGATGGATGGCATCACTGACTCAATGGACATGAGTTTGAGCAGACTCCAGGAGTTGGTGATGGACAGGGAAGCCTGGCATGCTGCAGTCCATGGGGCCGCAAAGAGTCGGACAGGATTTAGCGACTGAACAAGTTCTTGCACCACACTTCCTTAGACTCTCCCCTTCAGGTTCAGTTCAGAAGGCACTCTTTTGCTGGTCTCAAAGGAAAGAGAGCTTCTCAGCTCTGCAAACCCCACTCCTCCACTCTATGGACTCAACACCATCATTTTTGTCAAGTAAGATAGGTCTTGTCCACTTTTATCTGCCCAGGGAAGGAAAATAAAACCTCGAAAACTCTCCAGTTTAAAGAAAACCATCATGCCGCATCCAGGCATAACTGCACAAACATGTTTGCAGCAGTAAATTGGATTAACTGTATATTGTACAATAAATGAGCTAGAAATCCAAGCCGTAGGTCCGCTGATATTTTGTTGTAAAATTCATGTGTCAAGAAGTCTTTGACAAGCAGTATTTCCATACTTAAATTGAGCAATGGATTGACGCTTGAAAAAAAAGCAAAAGAGGATATATTCTGCAGTTGTCTCTTAAATCGTGTTACCCACTGAAAGTTTTTTCCCACGGAAAAAGCAATCCCTCCAGTACAGAGAAATTGAATGCCAAGAAAACAGGCTCTAATTAAATCAGTTGTGTTGCATTGTATCATGTGAACAATGTGTGTCCACAGCAGTCTTTCCATGGAAAAATTAAACATATTTATAATTCAGATGTATACAAACATGGGCTACCTTATACATTGCCTGTCATCTGCTCAAAAAAGCTCTAAACTCTAAAATAAGGGATTCTTGCTTGGAGTGAGAGATATCCAAGACAGTTTATCACATATTTAAACTTCATTCAGATTTTTACACAATCTCTCATTTAAACTAGAAAAAGGCCAGAATTTGTGATCTTTTGTGCATCAGTGTCAACTCTGACCCTAACTATCTACTCCTGTGGTTTCAATAATAATTTTCTTATTTCTTTGGTATTGGTGGTGGTGATTTAGTTGCTAAGTCATGTCTAACTCTTGTGACCCCATGGACTGTAGCCTACCAGGCTCCTCTGTTCATGGGATTCTCCAGGCAAGAATACTGGAGTGGGTTGCCATTTCCTTCTCCATGCCTTCATATTAGTCACCTTTAACTGCCCACCCAAAGCCTCAGTCAGTTCAGTTCAATCACTCAGTCATGTCCACTATGCAACCCCATGGACTGCAGCACTCCAGGCCTCCCTGTCCATCACCAGCTCCCAGAGCCTGCTCAAACTCATGTCCATTGCGTCAGTGATGCCATACAACCATCTCAACCTCTGTTGTACCCTTCTCCTCCTGCCTTCAATGACTTTATAAAGTCACACAAAACCTAATGACTTTATTTGTTTTGAAAGTATCATAGCAATATAACATATAAATCAAAAACAACATTGACGAAAGAAGAGCTGGTCACCTTGAGTAACTTCCTCTAGCTGCCTACTAAAGTTAAGAGTAAAATACATTTTTCAAAGTGTTAGCAATGTGTGATTTTAGGGTTGCTGTCGTTACTGTAACACAGATTTCTCATTTAAAATTGCATGTTTCATCTTCAGAGAAACCTCTTATCTAAATCTTTCAAAGACCTGAGCAAGTGTACATTACATTGTACATAACTTACATGAAAGTGTTTTGAAAAGCCAAAAATGTTAAGCTTTACAAAATTACCACTATTCCCAATGTTTAACTTCTGAAATATGCTGGGTGCTGAGTAAAGTTTACTTTTCTAGTTTTCTAGTTAACTAATAGGTGAGCTTCACTGGTCTATTTAGAACTTGAATATATTCACAGATATTTCCCTCAATACTTACTCTATGATGAGGGATGGAAGAACTGCGTTTGGTTAATTGTATAATGTCCCTTCAGGGCATGTAATTAACAAAAAACAAGTCACAAAGAAGCTAGAAGACATAACCATCTCACATGCTAGCAAAGTAATGCTCAAGAGTCTCCAAACCAGGCTTCAACAGTACATGAACTGTGAACTTCCAGGTGTTCAAGCTGGATTTAGAAAAGGCAGAAGAACCAGGGATCAAACTGCCAACATCCACTGGATCATTGAAAAAGCAAGAGAGTTCCAGAAAAACACCTACTTCTGCTTTATTGACTATGCCAAAATCTTTGACTGTGTGGATCACAATAAACTGTGGAAAATTTTGAAAGAGATGGGAATACCAGACAACCTGACCTGACTCCTGAGAAATCTGTATGCAGCTCAAGAAGCAACAGTTAGAACTAGACATGGAACAACAGACTGGTTCCAAATCAGGAAAGGAGGACGTCAAGGCTGTATATTGTCACCCTGCTTATTTAACTGATGTAAAGAGTACATCATGCGAAATGCCAAGCTGGATGAAGCACAAGCTGGAATCAAGATTGCCGGAAGAAATATCAATAACCTCAGATATGCAGATGACACCACCCTTATGGCAGAAAGTGAAGAAGAACTAAAGGGCCTCTTGATGAAAGTGAAAGAGGAGATTGAAAAAGTTGGCTTAAAACTCAACATTCAGAAAACTAAGACATGGCATCCAGTCCTGTCACTTCATGGGAAATAGATGGGGATACAATGGAAACAGTGGCAGACTTTATTTTTTTGGGCTCCAAAATCACTGCAGATGGTGATTGCAGCCGTGAAATTAACAGACGCTTGCTCCTTGTAAGAAAAGCTCTGAGCAACCTAGACAGCATATTAAAAAGCAGAGACATTACTTTGCAACAAAGATCCATCTAGTCAAAGCTATGGTATTTCCAGTAGTCATGTATGGATGTGAGAGTGGATTATAGAGAAAGCTGAGTGCCGAAGAATTGATGCTTTTGAACTGTGGTGTTAGAGATGACTGAGAGTCCCTTGGACTGCAAGGAGATCCAACCAGTCCATCCTAAAGGAGATCAGTCCTGAATATTCATTGGAAGGACCAATGCTGAAACTGAAAGTCCAATACTTTGGCCACCTGATGCAAAGAATTGACTCAATTGAAAAGACTCTGATGTTGGGAAAGACTGAAGGCTGGAGGAGAAGGGGACAACAGAAGATGAGATGGTTGGATTGCATTACCGACTCACTGGACATGAGTCTGAGTAACCTCTGGGAGTTGGTGATGGACAGGGAAGCCTGGCGTGCTGCAGTCCATGGGGTCACAAAAAGTTGGACATGACTGAACGACTGAATTGAACTGAACTGAATGCTAAGTGTTCTAAGAAATAAAGTCTGAAATCTCAGTGGGTAATCACAAGAAACATTTATTTCCCATTTAAGGTTCTGGGAGGAGTGGAGAGCAAGAATTCCATAGAGTCATTCAGAGACACAGGCTGATGCAAGTTCTGTCGTCTTCAACTATCAGGTGCCAGAGTTACCCTAAGAGTAAATACCTAACCAGCAGATGGAGCAAGAGGGAGGGTAGAACATCACAGAGATGGTGCTTCAGGTCAGACCTAGAAGGGGAAGGGATGTGTATACCTTCCACCCATATTCCACTGGCCTGAAATCAGTACTCTGGCCTCATCTAAATGCAAGGAAGACTGGAAAAAATGTAGTTTAGCTGTGTGGGGGGCTTCCCTGATAGCTCAGTTGGTAAAGAAGTGAAGTGAAGTCACTTCAGTCATGTCTGACTCTTGGCAACCCCATGAACTGTAGCCTGCCAGGCTCCTCTGTCCAAGGGATTTTCCAGTCAAGAATAGTGGAGTGGGTTGCTGTTTACTTCTCCAGGGGATCTTCCCAACCCAAGGATGGAACCTGGTTCTCCCGCACTGCAGGGAGACTCTTTACCATCTGAGGGACCAGGGAATTATCCACCTGCAATGCAGAAGACCCTTGTTTAATTCCTGTGTCAGGAAGATCCGCTGGAGAGGGGATAGGTTACCCACTCCAGTATTCTTGGGCTTCCCTTGTGGCTCAGCTGGTAAAGAATCTGCCTGCAATGCGGGAGACCTGGGTTTGATCCCTGGGTTGGGAAGATCCCCTGGAGAATGGAACAGCCACCCACTCCAGTATTCTGGCCTGGAGAATTCCCATGGACTATATAGTCCATGGGGTTGCAAAGAGTTGGACACAACTGAGTGACTTTCACTTCATTTTCAGCTGCATGCCAAGGAGGGAAGAAAACTGGCTTAGTAAACCCAGAGCCAGTTGCAGTCAAACTACAAATGCCCTCTTAATCCCCATTCAAAAGAAAGACAGAAAGAGAATAAACATCAAGAAAGACCAAAAAACAAATGTTCTCTCCTATCAGGACAGTTTACTCTGACTTTTCCAGAACTTCCATTTTCCAAGCCATTCAAGCTCTAATTTTTTTTTTTTTTTACATTTCTCTATGTTAGATTTAATAGAATTTTGTAATGTTCTGAATGGAAAAATAGTATTATTAAACAAATCACAGATTTGTAAATTTAAGGTTTTAAATCCTTAAAATCCACATGAGGAAGTTATAGATCTATCTCATATTTTTTTTAATTGTAGGATAATTGCTTTACAATGTGTTGGTTTCTGCTGCATAACAACGTGAACCAGCTATAAGTATATATATATCCCTCTCCTCTTGAGCCTCCCCACCCACTATCTCACACCTCTAGGTCATCACAGAGGACCAAACTGAGCTCTGTTCAAATTCCAATTCTTGTTCTTCTATTGGACGGTATGTCCATTCACATGGCATTCAATAATGGCAGAATCGTAAAATATGGAAATAAGGACAGAGCAGAAACCTTACGCAACTCAGTGCTCAGAAGTCTGTGGGCCAACTTGACTTGCTAATCCACAGTCTGTGCTTCTGGACAGAAGATGAACGGGGAGTTCACAATCCACAAACCAATTTGCGTTGTTTCTGCAACACTGCAAGAGTGCGACTCATGAATATGCTAATGAAATTGCAATGAGAGTTTTGGCACTATTTCATCACCTAAGCTAGATTAGAGAGTAATAACACTACGGGTTTACATGTCTTCAGAAACTGCTGTTGTAGTAAAAAAAAAAAAAAAAAAAACTGGACCTGCTCTATTTATAATACCACCAAAATTACAATCATGCTACAGCAAAATAATGATAATTATTTTATATGTAAGAGTGTGCAATAAGCACACAATACACACACACAATAGTTTACTGTTAAGGTCATCAACTGCTCTCCATGTTTCTGTATTCTGACGTTCATGTGAGTCTGTATTTGTAAATGAGTTCTCATCTCTGCCTACTTCTCAAGATAGGGGAGAGTTAAAAAATGGAAATAGTGGGGGGAACATTTTTATTGTCAAGGCAGGAATCTTCTTTAAAAGCATTTCATACTTTTATCATTAGTTTGGGTTCTAAGAACAGAAGGACTCTGAAAACTCTGTTCTTACCTTTAAATTTCTTTTTTTTAATTGGAGGCTAGTTACTTTACAATATTGTGGTGGTTTTTGCCATACATTCACATGAATCAGCCAAGGGTGTACCTTTAAATGTCAATTACTAACATAGTAGTCAAGTTATATCCTAGTACTCTGGATCTAGTAACTGTTCCACAAACCCAAGCCTATTTAAGAGTTCATGAGTGCATTATTTTCAAGTAGTGACCTAGTCAACAGGTAAGGACCCTATAGAGGTGAAAAGGTTAAAGATTAACTGAAAACTCTTCAATAGCTTCACTAAAAGCAGCCCAAACCGGTTACAAAGAGGTGTTTGAGCACTTTTTCCCAGCGGCATCCGGAATGCCTAACTTGAACATTCCATCCCTCTGAAATGTCAGGAATTATGCTAGGACTCCAGGTTCCCAGATGACATTCTCATCAGGAATTATAAGAAATATAAGAAGATATGGGAAGCTGATTCCCATTGTGTACAGCAGAAACGAACACAACATCGCAAAGCAGTTATCCTCCAATTAAAAATTAATTAACTAAATGCCAAAAAAAAAAAAAGAAAGAAGATACTTTGACCACCTGATGCGAAGTGCCAACTTATCAGAAAAGACCCTGATTCTGGGAAAGACTGAGGGCAGGAGAGGGGATGACAGATGATGAGATGGTTGGATGGTATCACCAACTCAATGGATACGAGTTTGACCAAAATCAGGGAGAGAGTGAAGGACAGGGATGCATGGTGTGCTGTAGTTTATGGGGTCTCAAAGAGTCGGACCTGACTAAGCAACTGAACAACAATGGGGAATAAAGATCCACAAGCTAGAGGATTTGGACTCCCCTCTGCTCCCTAGGAATGAGGATGCTGCTAGTTCCATAAATTAAGAGGGTGCTGCTGACTTTCTCACTGTGTTTTACAGGCACACTATGGGAAAACAAACTAGAGTTTCTTTTACATTTGTTTAATCAAGAGAAAAGAAATATTTTTCCAGATTAGTGAGTAAATGACCTTATGTGTGTTTAGAGACACATAGCCACTAAATACTTCCTGGTGGCTCAGACAGTAAAGAATCTGCCTGCAACGTGGGAGACCCAAGTTCAATACCTAGGTAGCGAAGATCTGCTGGAGAAGCAAATGGCAAACCACTCCCGTATTCTTGCCTGAAGAATCCCATGGACAGAGGGGCCTGGCAGGCTACAGTCCGTGGTGTTGCAAAGAGATGGACATGACTGAATGGCTAAACAACGACGATCCTACTTTAGAGTTACTTTTCCTGGAGACTAGGAGGACTTGTTAATCTGGTTCCAAACCCCAGCACTGTGTTGTTTTCTGTTTGCTTCATCTGGTTATTAACCAGATAAGTAGCTTTCTAAGTAGATTAGATTAAAGATTTTAACTTAAATACAGTCCATGGGGACACGACCAAGCAACTAACATTTTCAAATACTTTTGTACACGTTATCTCAAGTACGTCATCCATCCATCAGCATGAGGCTAGAAATATACTTATTTGTGAAATTACATATCCCAAAATGATGAAATTGTAAGGCTGTTTATATAGATTTTCTATCCTTCCAGTATGTCCACTCAGTTTACAGTTTTCAAAACCACAACGGAAGTAATGTGACCAGTGACACTTTCAGAGTATTCTTGGCCCAGAATGCTTGCCCTTTGAGAGAAATTAGGTCCTGTTAAATAGAGAAGATTCTTTTGTTTCCAAAGAAGATTGAGGGGATCCAAGAAAAGGAAATAATTCATTTGTATTTGTATAAATAGCACTTTACATGTTTGTGCTGCTACCTACTTATATTTGCATGTACATGTATGTGTGTGTGTACATGGAAATACACACACATGCAATCAAAGGAGAAAAAAGAACCGGCTAAACTATCCTTGAGTTGGTATACCTTTAGAGTTCAGAGTTTACTCTAATCCCTGCTTGCCTTTGGTGATACAGTGTCACAAATAAGCTCTAGGTTGGGATTTAGAAGACAAGTTCTAGGTTAAAATTTGTTTGTTTGTTTAACTTGGTAAACAATGACTCCGTAGGGACCTCCCTGGTGATCCAGTGGCTAAGATGCCACACTCCCAATGCAGGGGGCTCAGGTTTGATCCCTGATCAGGGATTCCCTGGAGGCTCAGACGGTAAAGTGTCTACCTGCAATGTGGGAGACTCAGGTTCAATCCCTAGGTTGGGAAGATCCCCTGGAGAAGGAAATGGCAACCCACTCCAGTACTCTTGCCTAGAAAATTTCATGGATGGAGGAGCCTGGTGGGCCTACAGTCCACGGGGTCACAAAGAGTTGGACACGACTGAGTGATTTCACGTAGTGATTTCACAGGGAACTAGATCACACATGCCACAACTAAAGATCCCGCATGCTGCAACTAAGACCCAGTGCAGCCAGATACATAAATAAATTTAAATAATTTTTAAAAAAGAAGAATTGACTCAGCTATGTCAAAAATCTCTTCCAGCTCTAAAACTCTGACTCTCTGCCTTTGCTTTGCTTATGGAGACCCAGACTCTGTGGCCATTAACACATCACATTTCCTTGGATCTCATTTAACCTAACAGTAAAACTGTCTTACATACTCTGTCTATCTAACCAGATAATCTGGAGACAAACGTGTTCCTGCTGTATTTGTCAGTCTGAAATATCTGAATAATTATTAAGTTAATTCAGGAAGTTGATAAGCTAGATTAAAAGACACTTGGAAGAAAAAATAGCACTGGAAAGGACTGTTTATACACAGACTCATTTTCCTTTGTTCTTTCTTAGCTTATGTTCAGACGCATTTTCTTTGACCAAAGCCTTGGTGGCTTGGTATCAAAATGAATTCAAAATAATAAGATTGAAAGTTAAAACTAAAAAAACTACTGAAGATGACAAGAGTAGTCTAGGGTAGAAAGTATTACAGAAAAAAATGCAAGTATATGAAAGAATAGAATTTTTTCATTTATCTATTTACAAGGGAAACAAAAATTTCATTAAAAAATTAGGAACTCTTAGTTCTACTTAGATCATAAATAAGTAGCAGATTTTTATTCTAATGAAGTAACACTTCCTGAAAATGTGATTTGATTTAATATGAACATCTAGAATATTTATACTATGGTTCTTACATTCTTTTGGTGGTAAGCCCCTTTGAGAATATAATGAAAGCTTTGGACCCTCTCTCTAGAAAAATACACACGCATGCAATTTTGCATATAAATTCAGGACCCTACTGGGCCATGGACCACAGGTTAATAACTTCTGATTTACAATGTTACAGCCCTGTTTATAAAGTACCAGGGCTCTTGGATCAGAAGAGTCTGAATTTGTAGGGTTATTTACATACATTTGCATATTCTATTCAATCTGCTCTACCTCTATGTTTATAAGATAAATTATTTAGTCTAACCTACTAGGATAGTATTCAAATTCAATATCAGTGACATGGTACACGTAAAATCCTTTAGCAGATTTTTAAGCCAATCAGTTTAATCACATCTCACAACCAAGGCATAGCGAGGAACACCCTGGCCAAAATGAACATTGTTGTCCCATGGGTTTTCAAGCAGCATAGCCAGGCACACCCTGTCTCGATCTTACCACAAAAATATCACAGCCCCTTCCTGATGCCGCCTGTACCCCATGCTGCCCTAGAACGTGATGAAACTGCCCTTGGTAGTTTATTTACTAACCATCAAAGCTATTCTTTCATTACCTTCAGAATGTAATGGTTATTTTATGAAGACTCATTAAATTTAATGAGATACAGCCGTGTTTATTGCTATCCTATAAAAGGAGATGGGGAGCGAACCCGTCTTCAAACTGACTCTTTCTTCTGTGAAGTTCCAAAAATAAAATGTCAGCCATGGAGTTGTACGTAGAGCAAGGTGCTTCAGAATTCAGAAGGCATTCCCAAGGGTCAAACTGTCTAGCATCATTAGGACCATTGTTGTTATTACAACCTGGACTTGTTAACCATAATAGCAAACACATATAACTCAATGGCAGAAATACAAATAATCTGATTTTAAAATGGGGAGATGATATGAACAGATATTTTTCCAAAGAAGACATAAACAGCCAACAGGCATAGGAAAAGGCACTCAACAACACTGATCATTAGGGAAATGCTAATCAAAATCACAATGAGACATCACCTCACACCTGGAGAAGGCTATTATCAAAAAGACAAGAGAGAAGCGCGCTGGCGAGAAATGTGTAGAAAAGGGGACTTGTGTGCTGTCAGAGAGAATGTAAACTGATGCAGCTGCTAGGGGAAACAGTATGAATATTTTTCAAAAAATTAAAAATAGAACTATAATACCATATGACTCAGCAATCTGCTTCTGGATATACATCTAAAGGAAGTGAAATCAAGATACCAAAGACACATCTGTGCCCCTATGTTTGTTGCAGCATTATTCACAATAGATAAGACATGGAAACAAGCTGATTGTTCACCAACAAATGAATGGATAAAGAAAATATAGATAGATAACATTATTCAGTCATAAAAAAGAAAGAAATCCTGCCATTTGCAAAAACAAAATGTGATATGTATATATCTATCTATATACAGATAGATATAGACAGTGTGTATATATACAGTGTGTATATATATATATGTTATATATATACTGTCTATCTTATCCAAGATACATACATTTATATATATCTTGGAGAAGTAAATGCAACCCACTCCAGTATTCTTGCCTGGAGAATCCTCATGGACAAGGGGTATAGGGTCGCAAAGAGTTGGACAGGACTGAAGTGACTTAACAACACACACACATATATATCTTATATTTATATATATATGTATATACACTATATAGTGTGTATACAGTGTATATATATATTTATTTACACTGTATATATAAACACTGTCTATATTCATCTATATAGAGATATATAGTGGAATATTCTTCAGCCAGGAGAAAGAAGAAAATTTTGCCATTTGCAACAGTATGGATGGACCTTGAGGGCCTTACACTAAGTGAAAGAAGTCAGAGAGAGAAAGACAAACCCTGTGATTTCATTTGTACGTGGAATCTTAAAAAGCGGAACTCACAGAAGCAAAGAGTAGATTGGAGGTTGTAATGGGTTAGGTGGTGGGGGAAATGGGAAGATACTGAAAAAAAAAGTACAAACTTCTGGTTATAATATGAGTAAATTGTCAGGATCTAAGGCATAGCACAGTGACTATAGTTAACAATACTGCATTGTATATTTAAACGTTGGTAAGAGAGTAAATCTTAAATGTTCTCACCAAAAGACCAACAAAAAACGGTAATTATGAAAGGTGAGTCCTGAGAAATCTGTAGCAGGTCAAGAAGCAACAGAACCAGTCATGGAACAACAGACTTGTTCCAAATTGGGAAAGGAGCACGATAAGGCTGTATATTGTCACCCTGCTTATTTAATTTATAGGCATATATATATATATATATAATGCATAAATATATATTTAGGCGTATATATAATTTATATACATCATGCAAAATGCCAGGCTGGATGAAGCACAAACTAGAATCAAGATTGCCAGGAGAAATACCAATAACCTCAGATATGCAGATGACACCACCTTTATGGCAGAAAGTGAAAAAGAACTAAAGAGCCTCTTGATGAAAGTGAAAGAAGAAAGTGAAAAATCTGACTTAAGACTCAACATTCAAAAAAAAAAAAAAAAGACTCAACATTCAAAAAACAAAGATCATGGCATCCAGTCCCATCACTTCATGGCAAATAGATGGGGAAACAATGAAAACAGTGACAGACTTTATTTCCTTGGGCTCCAAAATCACTGCAGATGGTGACTGCGGCCACGAAATTAAAAGACACTTGTTCTTTGGAAGAAAAGATATGACCAACCTAGACAGCATATTAAAAAGCAGAGATACTACTTTGCCAACAAAGGTCCATCTAGTCAAAGCTATGGTTTTCCCAGTAGTCATGGATGGATGTGAAAGTTGGACCATAAAGAAAGCTGAGCACCGAAGAACTGATGCTTTTGAACTGTGGTGTTGGAGAAGACTCTTGAGAGTCCCTTGGGCTGCAAGGAGATCCAACCAGTCCGTCATAAGGGAGATCAGTCCTGAATATTCACTGGAAGGACTGATGCTGAAGTTGAAGCTCCCTTTGGCCACCTGATGCTAAGAACTGACCCACTGAAAAAGACCCTGATGCTGGGAAAGATTGAAGGCAGGAGAAGGGGATGACAGAGGATGAAATGGTTGGACGGCATCACTGGCTCAATGGGCATGAGTTTGAGCAAACTCTGGGAGATGGTGATGGACAAGGAAGCCTGGCGTGCTACAGTCCATGGGGTCACAAGGAGTCAGACACGACTGTGTGACTGAACTGAACTGACTGATGTGAGGTGAAAGACGTGTGAACTAATCTTACTATGGTAATCATTTCACACTATATACATGTATGAAGTCAGCACATTGTACATCTTAAACTTACACTATGTTATGTGCCAATAAAGTCTTTCTTCTTAGAGCTCCCCTGGTGGCTCAGAAGGTAAAGCATTTGCCTGCAGTGTGGGAGATCTGGGTTTGATCTCTGGGTCAAGAAGATCCCCTGGAGAAGGAAATGGCAACCCACTCCTGTACTCTTGCCTGGAAAATTCCATGGACAGAAGAGCCTGGTAGGCTACAGTCCACGGGGTCGCAAAGAGTTGGACACAACTGAGCGACTTCACTTTTTCTTTTCAAAGCTGGGCATAAAACAGTAATGGCAATAGTCATAGTAATAGCAACATTAATCATAACAACAGCTGCCAATTATTATATCCATTACTTCATGCAAAGCATTCTTGTACCCACATAGCATATTATCTCACTTAACGTAGTCATGCCATTGGTCATAAACCCAGAAGATACTATGCTTTCATGTGCAGCCTGGAGATTCAGTACAGTCTACAGATTGTAAGATGGGACATGATGCCCCAGAAAAGCCCTATAGGTAAGGCAAAAGAATAGGCCCAGATCCCAAAGAAGAACCAGGAAAAAACCTAAGGATTTTCCAGATCCATTCTTAGGGGCAAGTTCTGCCTTGTGGTTTTATGGCTAGGTCTCACAGCTTGAACACCTTGTCTTTTGGCTCACCTAAATCATTTACATTTGTCATTTACTGAGTGCTTACTGTTCAATCCACCAATAGTGATCAAAAGCTGAAAAGTCCTGACCAAGAACCACTTAAACAGAGTCTGAATACATGGAATTTGGAAATAGGATTTGCTGCTTCTATGGCACATCAGGTTAGAGTTGGAAGTTTTCATTCTTAGCAGTGATTGGGAGATCATGCAAATTGTATATGGCAGCCTTTAGAGCAGACTTGAGGTGTTAACATATTTAGTTTATGAGAATTAAATATGTAGCATCTTCTGGCTTTATTACCAATGCCATATGAGAATTAAATTCTATGTTAGAGAAACCATGGTAATTTCAGAATCTGAGTGATGGGTACATTCATATGTGTGTGTATTAGTTGCTCAGTCCTGTCCAACTCTTTGTGACCCCACAGACTGTAGCCCGCCAGGCTCCTCTGTCCATGGAATTCTCCAGGCAAGATGACTGGAGTGGGTAGCAGTGCCCTTCTCCAGGGGATCTTCCCAACCCAGGGATCAAACTCAGGTCTTCTGCATTGGCAGTCAGATCCTTTACCGTCTGAGCCACCAGGGAAGCCCTGGGTAAGTTCATTACATTATTTTAATCTTGTCATTCATAAAGGAAAAAATAAATTCCATGTGGGCCCCGACATGAAGTTATTTGTCTGGCTTACCTTGCTTGTGTCCTTTTAGGTATTCTTTCTTGTTAGGTAGTCTTTCTGTCCTTTTTAGGTATTCTTCCTCTAGAGATGCCTAGAGGATCCCTAGACAGACAGGCTACAGTCTGTGGGGTTGAAAGGAGTCGGATACAACTGAGCCACTAACACTTCACTTTTCATTTTCACTGTCAAACACACTATGGGACAGCTTTAATTAAACAATACCAATTTACCATCATACTTAATGCTTGCTTATTAAAGTGTTGTGTGAGAAAAACACAAAAGTTCATTGTTCTTAGATGCAACATAGCTATATACATTTCTTGGGCTCGCTTCTTCTATCAGGGCTTCCCTTGTGGCTCAGCTGGTAAAGAATAGGTCTGCACTGCAGGAGACCTGGGTTTGCCCCCTGGGTTGGGAAGATCCCCTGTAGAAGGGAAAGGCTACCCACTCCAGCATTCTGGCCTAGAGAATTGGACTGTATAGTCCATAGGGTTGCAAAGAGTCGGACATGACTGAGCAAGTTTCACTTCACTTCACTTCTTCCATCATGTTAAACTATATGAAAGACACAGCTGATGTGTAATATGCTTAGTGAAAGCAGTAGCTAAGTTTAGAGACTGAATTTGAATCTAGATTAATACTTGCTAATCGCATCAAGTAAGTGATCTTGCTGAGCCTCAGTATACTCATCCGTAAAATGGGGATAATAATAATAATACTTGCTTCATAGGGCTATTGGGATGATTACATGAGATGATGTAAAGTATGTGAAGATGTGTAAAGTATGTTAGACAGTGCCTGCTATATAGTAAGCACCCAATAAATGACAAACATAACTAAAATTTGGAAAGGAAATTTTAGGAATTATATTTACAAAGAGTCATTTTTTATTCTAAAAAATGAGCTAGATTCTTTAAAATGAAAAAACCTTAAAAGGTAAAGTAAGCTTGTCTATACTTATTTAGATGAAGTTGAATAAAAGTCTATTCCTGTTTTAATGCAGTGATCTAATTAACCTTTTGCCAGTATTAAAACGACCTTGAGTTGGTCCTGTGACCTCAACTGCTTCATGTTGTTGACTTTAAACAGGCTTTTTGGGATGGTCAGAAGTAGCATCTGGTGAGACAAGCAAAAGGTCAAATTCATTTACTTTGTAATAAATAGCAAATATATTTTACATTAGCTGCTTACAAACAGAAAGAGATGCATAAAATTCTTTGTCAGAACAAGAAGGTAAGATAGTACACAAGGAATTTAAAATAAATCAAAATTTCCAAAAAGGAGCCAACATTGATTTTTGGTCACACGCCACTTATTTTATACCAGAAAGTGATTAAATTATTCATTTTTATAAACTAAAGAAATACATTTCCAGCTAACATTAAAATGAAGTAAAGATGAATCTAATTAAACAACACTGATTTATCATCATAAACATTCCTGTCTCAAGCAGAGAAATCACTGAGCTCTATCTAGTGAAAGGGAAAAGATAAATGTAGCTTGTGGAAATGTCAGAACTGTAGAACTGTATGATTTCTAAAACTCTCCCTTGTTTTACAAATGTTTATGCTTCAAAAATCAAAACTCTAGTGGCATCTTCCATGTTACCCACAAACTCGAGGGTGCATGACTCAAAAATAGTCTGTTTTATCAACAATGATGTGGGGAAAACTAGTTTCAAAAGAGAATCCCAACCATCAATAATATTAACTTGTGTAATCAAAACCAATCCACACAACCACATCTGATTTTTGTACCTCTTGAAATCTTGGTGGAGGTTTTTTTTTCCCCCAGACTATTTGTAGAGCAAGTTTCTTTCTATTTATATAACTCTAAGCTGAGTTTCATTGGTATGTAATCATCATCATAACTCGATACAGCAAAAGTAGCCATATCTTTTTATTTACAAATTTCATTTATCAACTTCGTGTCCATTTCTGTTTCAAAAGAACACCAAAAGGAGAGCATGAAAGAATTCAAATATACTGCTAAAATGTGTGCAGCCTAGAGTCTTTGAAATGAAACAAGTTCAAGCGCCTGTCTGTCCAGCATTGTTAAGAAAGATTTGTAAAGTATCTTCTAATTGGAAATACACCCAGCTTCTCTCTCTTCTCTGTAATAATAGTAAACTGGTTAGTGGATATTTGGCTTCTGTACATAGTTACACATTATACAAAAGCACACTTTATGCCTCAAGTGATCTTGTAGGGCCATGATTCGCCTTATGTTCCTCTAAGCGCAAATGTTTACCTCTCTAGCAGGCTCATTCAGTTATCATTTATATCAGTTATCAGTTACAAACTGATCATTCCTATCCCTCCATTATTAATTTTTTATTGCCCTTCAGATCATGCCCCATTTTTCAAGTGGTGTTTCAGAGCCTAAATCGTTTCTCCTTGCAAAAAAAAAATTCAACCATAAATGCCAACTATTTCTGGTGCATTATCATTTGTAATGTCCTAATTATTTTACATAATCAATAGCATCAAGTCCCTTTTCTTGGGGACTTTCTGTTTATTTACATTTTATTCTACACACGTCAGTTTCCATCAAGAGCAAAACCGATTTTCTTGTCCTGCTCTGCACTCAAGACAACCTTAATTCACCCTAAATCTATTTGTGTTCACTGCATAGTTAGACCCAGTTGGTTATGTTGATATAATTCTGGGGCCCAACATATCATACCCTGCAAAATGTGTAACTTGAAATGCTATCCTGATGATGACCAGGCGACTAGAGGGGGCGTTTTATTTCATTGTTGTTATTTTTGCAGAGGTCTCTGTTTATGATGTGATGCATTTGGGCCTAAGCACATTAGCTGCATTATTCATTGGGTTCATTTGTCAGAACATGCATGTGTATAAAGAACTAATGATCCATATTAAATTAATGGCGCTATAAAAAAGAAAAATACTCCATACAAGCAGCTATGTCAGAAACTACAGACTTTGATAAACCATAGAAAGGGCCTAATCAGATGAAGCATTGGACTGTTCTGTCTTCCGAAATTACATTTCTAGAAATGTACTTGTACACAATGTTGGTTTTATTAAAACAAATTAATTCAGTCATTAAGGAATCATAAGGCAAGTGTCTCATAAGTCAGGACCTCCAGTGTAACAAATTGATTAAATGACTGTGTAATAGTCTCTTTAAACAAATCTAGTGTAACAAGTTAATAGATCTGCTCAATTACCATGCTGGGGTGATGAGGATGTGGGCGCCTCTCTCATTAAATCCGGGAGATTGTTCTTAAGAGTTTTTTCCCCTTTTCTCTCTATTTTTCTGTGAGAGCCCTGGGTTGTGTTTTGGATTTGAGGTTTATTTTTAGGCCTCTGGACATTGATTGCTCTAACAGAATTAAAAATAAAAAACTGAGTTTGATGCTGCTGACTTCTCTAGTAGATTTGTCAGCTGCTGTTTCCTTTCGGTGCTCCTTTCTCTCTCCCTCTCTCTCTCTCTTTCTCTCTCCCTCCTCACCTCAAACCTGAGCATCGCGCGTTGGTTGAAGGGATGCAGGGCTCCCCAAACCGTTCTCTGTATTCGGTACCATAAATAGGGAAGGCCCTCGGGGATCAGGTTAGACTGCCCTGGTTTAGCAAAATTGACAGCAAAGCGTTCTAACCGGGAAAACGGGCGGACGACCAGCGGGGAGGGAGGTGGAGTGGGTGGAGTGGCAGAGGTCACCTACATTTCTTCTGAGTCTGGAGTTTAACGGTGTCCGGACTATTGAGCCTCGGGTGGATTTCATAGAAAGTTTTTCCTCCAGGCTTCTATACGGGAGAGGGAGATTTGCCACCAAGTCCCCCGGCCTTCCTGGGCCTTGTTCATTTCTTCTTAATTTTCCTGAAGGAAACAGGGAGGGGAGACCATCTCAGAAAGTACTCGAGGTGGGGGTGGGGCTCCCGGTCCCCGAGTACCGAGAAGGGCCTCGAAGGAATGAGGGGCGGAGCGGGAAGATGGGAGGGAGGCAGGAGCAAGGGGGTTGGAAGGAAGAGGTGGTTTCAACCAAACATCCTATAATGACTTCTCTCTCTGGTGTGTGCTGAAATCCTCGAATCGAAAGAGAGAGACCAGACACGCAGCACCCCTAGGAGCTTTTCCTTTCCTCTCAACTCCGAGGATGCTCATCGCGAGCTGTTTCTGGGGTTGGGACGGGGCAGAGTAACTTCGTGCCTCTTACCTTTTCCGATGCCCGTGACACCCTCTCGCGAAGGCCCTGGAAGAAAAATCTATTACCCCACTGCCATTTTGTTAAGTGTTTGCTCCTGCGATGTGACCCTGCCACTTTATCTGTTGGTTTTTATTTTCTGAGTGCATGTTGCCCATATGTTACTCTAATAGTTGCTATAATTCTTGAGCAATGGGGCTCGTATTTTACGGGCCTGAATTAAAAAGAATGCACTTTAATAAAAACCTGAGCAATACACTAATGGCCTGACATTGATGTATTTGCATAGAGATGAATTATACGGGCCGGCTTGACACGACTTTTAATAAATGATTGAGGAGGTTATTATAAGGATGCACTTTAGTGTGTGATAACAGGTTATTTTAGTGCTTCCGTAGCCAAAACTGGGAGCAACACAGTCCTGCTGCACATGGTCGGAGGGTACTTTTTGTCTTACATCTCGTGACATTTATTGGGACCGCTCCGTCCCCGTATTACCTTAGCAAACTGCATTTTATTAACCATTAGTGCGTTCACTGTGAATGGAATCGGGGAAATGAAGAAGAAAAATGAAGCCGCCCCTCCCCCCCATTAGCCATCAAAGTAGTCAATAATGAGCGCTTGACGCCAGTCGCCCTTCTTCGGAAGTCACAGAGGGCTGGCCAAGCTGAACTACAAGCGCAGGACAAGCAGCGGCTCTCCGGGAACCGCACAGCGAAATGCCGCCGAACAGGGGAGACGAGAAAACACTAAGAGACCAATTGTGGACGACTCAGAAAGCGTCCGCCGCCGAGACTGTGGGCACGTGGACCAAGAGGGTCTCTGCACCCAGATTATCCAACAGCTCAGACACTCCCTAGAGGAGGCACCCAAGAGGATACATCCAAATACCTGCTTGCAGGCGCATCCTTTTGTCCTGCTTGGATTCCTTTTCACCACGTGGGCGAACTATTTAGTAAACCAGGAATAAACTATTTAAAAATATATTTGCAACTGCAGGAGACCCTGCCGTCCCTTCTGATTTCTGGAGAAACGGCTCTAACGCGCTCTAGGGAGGGATTTCCGAGCGGGAGATGCGAGCAGCGTCCCCATATCTGAGCCCACAGGGCGCCGCGCCCATTCGGCGCGCTCAGGGACTGGGTTGCGCGCCCATCCTTCCCTGGAGCCACACGGAGGAAGGAGGGAACGTCCCCACCCAGAGCCTAGAGGGAGCGGGGAGAGAACAAAGGTCGGAGGTGGGTGGGGCAGGGCGTCAGAGACAGGAAACGCCCTCGCGCCCCCTTCTGCGAGGGGTACCTGAATCTCCAAAACGGAGACTCTCCCGCCGCGCCGGGGTGGGGTGAGCACTCGCCGCGCGACACCCGCCGCCGCGCCTCCCAGTCTCTCCCCGAACAGATGTTTTCGTCCCTCGCGGAGATCTGCAACTGATGTCCGGGGCAGCTGGTGGACGGCGCTAGCAACCTGCGTGGGTTCTAGAACATACCTGGTGGGAGCTGCCGGGGAGAGGGGAGAGGCAATCTGGAGGGGAAGGGAAAGGGGAGGGGAGGAATCGGGAGTGTGTGTATGAAAGACAAGAGAGAGAAATTTGTGTACACACGTGCGCGCACACTTCTTTACTTGTATCATTTAAGAGAGGTTTTTTGTGTTTTTCGCGGTGAAGTCCGGCAAGGCTGTGGTGACCTTTCCGGCATCTTTGTGATCACCAAGGAGAGAAGATGGGAAACTAACTTAGTAGTATCCCATCTTAGTAGAGAAAAGATGGAAGCTAGCGTAGTAGTTCGCCTGGATTGTCCGTGCGGAGGAGCCCGGGGAAGAGACTGTCCTCGTCTAGGAACTAGGCAACGTGGTGTCCACAGCCCGGGCCTTGCAAACTCCGCGAAACCCAGAGGCCCGGAAGAGGCTTCTTTCTCTGAGCCGGTGGTGGCGGCGAAGGCGCGTTGCGCCGACCACCTGAGAGGCGCAGATTAGCCTTGGACCACAGGGATCTGGGTGACAAAGCTCCGGGCGCCACCCTCGGTGTGGAGGGCGCGGGGGTTGTCACTCGGCCTGCAGGGGGCGCGCTCGGCCTCCCCGGGGCCCAGCCTGGGGTCTGGATCCCCGACGCCAGAATCGCCCGCCCCTCCTGCAGGGGGTGCGCTGGGCCTCCGAGGCTCAGCCTTCGGCCTCCAGTTCAGTTCAGTTCCGTTCAGTCGCTCAGTCGTGTCCGACTCTGCGACCCCATGGCCTGCAGCACGCCAGGCCTCCCTGTCCATCAAACTCACGTCCATTGAGTCGGTGATGCCCTCCAACCATCTCATCCTCTGTCGTCCCCTTCTCCTCCCGCCTTCAATCTTTCCCAGAATCTCGGCCTCCAAGCTCTGGTTTAAAAAATAACTCGTGGAGGAGAAGCAGAAAGAGCAGAGCGCGCTTAGCTCTGCGCCGGGCGCCGGGGTTTCTTTCCCGCCACTGTGCAGCCGCGCTGTGGAGAGTCTGACGGGGTATCCTGTCAGTTCTGGGCTCGCTACCAAGGGAAAATAGTACCGGCGATGCCTCCCGAGGGGCTTCTGAGTCCTCTCCTGGCAGCGGGAAGCTGTTCTGCGGGAGGGAGCCCGACGGGCTGCGCACACGTGGCGATGGCACGCGTCGCTCCCGAAGGCTGCCCCCCAAGGTCTTTGCCCAGTCATTAGGGACCGAGGCCACGGGGTCCGCTGTGGGCCCAGGGTCCGGGAAGGGCATCCTGAAACCCAAACACACTTCTTTGGGCTGAGCCAAAAACGATAGAGGGAAACATCGTGCCGGCCACTTCCGGAACTCTTGTCGAATTTCCCGGGCCTTGTCACCCCCTGAAAGTAAGAGAACAGAGAACGTGGTAGCGTCCGATTGACGGGTGGAGGTGAGTTCCCTGCGGTCCAGTGACTGGATTGTGTAGCTCAGTCCTTGTCATGGGAAGATCGCGGAGGAGGCCGCACGAGAAAAGGGGGTCTGAAAGGGACAGCTGGGCGACCCTTTCCGCCCCTAGGGGAATGTGGAAGGATCTGAGCACCTGTGCCTCTGAGGGTACCAGTGCGCCTCCTGGGAGGATGGGGTGTGCCGTGCAGGCGTCCGCAGAGGCACCGCCCTCTGGGCTTAAAGTGGTCAATAAGTGAGCAAACCCATCCAGTGGACTCTCCTTGCCTCCATTCATCTCATTGCCTCCATCATACAAGCAGCGAGTACCACCATGAAACCCTCCTAACAGACATACTCTTGTCCCCCTTTGCAGACGTGAATTCCAGTGCCCGGAGTCTGCATGTTATAGGAGCTGGAGAGGACATATCTCCAGCCTGTACACAGGATTTCCCTGTGGGGAGCCCCTTCCAGATCAAATAGAAGGCGGCTGGCAAATACCTTTTAAAAAATCCGTCTACCCATTTAATCAGGGCGAATTCCGATGTGGCTCCTTCAAACCTTTGTGATTCAAAGGGAACCTCAGCACCCCAGCCCCAAACTCCGCATCTTTTGTTTCCAGGTCCTTTTTGAACTGGAAGGATTTTTCAAAGCTCCCTCCAGCCTTCAAGCTCTGTGGGGTGTTCCCTCTCTCCTGGCCTGGACAGAAAGTTCTAGGAGACCCAGGCCAGGCACAGCCTCTCAGGCTTTGGGGAGATTATTTCAGCGCCTGCCTGTTGTAGGTGGGACACAGATTATTCCGGACTTTTCCCTTAAGAACACTTGTCCAGTCTGGGAAATCTTCCTAAGCTGGCACTCTTCCCCCTTTTCCCTGGGGAAGCTGAGTTCCTTTTCTGCTCTTATACACTCTCCGCTTTTTAAAGAGAGCCTTCTGGGTGCCAATTCAGGGAAGAGATTAAAAGGAAAGGGAGTTTTTCTGCCCAGCAAGATGAAAGTGAATCGCTCAATCGTGTCCGACTCTTTGCGACCCCATGGACTGTAGCCCACCAGGCTCCTCCGTCCATTGGATTCTGCAGACAAGAATACTGGAGTGGGTTGCCATTTCCTTCTCCAGGGGATCTTCCCGACCCAGGGATCGAACCCAGGTCTCCAGCATAGTAGGCAGACACTTTAACCTCTGAGCCACCAGGGAAGCTTACCCAGCAAAATAGGATCCAGTAAAAGGGAGAGGCCAGACTTAAGTTGTGGACTGAGACCCCAAGACCAGACACCATTCCCTGGGTAAGGGTCTCCCTGATTTCCAGGGAATAAAGGTACCACACAAAAGACTTTTCTAGGTTTCCCTGGCAGCCAGGGGACAATGGGTGGATGTTATTGTAAACCAACAGTATGTTAGGTTGGCCATTCTATAGGTTCCTTCTGCTTTTGTAAGACGTAACAGAAAAATCCGAGTGAATTTTTCAGCCAACCTAATAGAAAAAGTACTGGAGAAAAGTTGTTGAATAATGAAGCCATCACAAGTGGAAGAATTCATACCCCTTTGGGAGGGTGAGGACAGGGAGCTGTGTGGGAAGTGGGGGGAAGATATTGCTAGTTCCATAATTTCATTTAAGAGACCTGAGGTCTGGACTTATTCCTCCTCTTCCTTGAATCCTAGATCCTCCAGAAGAAAATTTTAAAAACCTTTACCTTGGAAACAGAAGTGGCCATTGGCTGTTGGCTTTCAATACACAGGTGAATGGTTTGGGGGCGGGGGCGGGGGCAGGGGGCAGGGAGGGACGGAGCAGGGAGACCAGAAGCTCCTAAATTCCCTGTTCTAGGGGAAAGAAAGGGAGTGGATGAAAGAAAATAACATAATTGTAACACTGACCAACAGGTCAAGAAGAAGTTGATTCCAAACCCACCACCACCAGCTACTTGTAGCAAGATCTCCTGCAGGCTTCTGGGAGCTCTCACAGTCTCTAAGGATCAGTTCACCACACAGCGGTCTCTGAAGATGCATCCAGGTCTCTGGATGTCCACAGTGCATCCAGACTTTTCAGGTACAGAGAACAGTATGAGACAGACACGGAGGGTGGCCAAGGAGTTAGATGTATTCATTTATATCTAATATCTTCTCAAGTTTTGTCCCTAAGAAAATAACACTGGAAATCTAAGTTTGATATCGCAGACTATTGGATGTCCTCAGTGACTGAGACATGCATCTCAATTGCAGCATGCTAAGCGGCTTCAGTCATGTTCGACTCTGTGCGACCTTATGGACTGTAGCCCACCAGGCTCCTCTGTCCATGGAATTTTCCAGGCAAGGATACTGGAGTGGGTTGCCATTTCCTCCTCCAAGAGTATTTTAAATGGCCAGTAAAGTGAAAGTGTAAGTCACTCAGTTGTGTCCAACTCTTTGCAACCCCATGGACTGTAGCCCACCAGACTTCTCTGTCCATGGAATTCTCCAGGCAAGAATACCAGAGTGGGTAACCATTCCCTTCTCCAGGGGATCTTCCTGGGGATGGAACCTGAGTCTCCTGCATTCCAGGTGGATTCTTTATCATCTGAGCCAGCAGGGAGGCCCAATAAGTCTTCCTTTGTTTGTTTTATGCATAATTATAACCCATGTGCCTTGAAGAATGACATATATCACTACAAATGATGATTATGCTGAAGATTTTATTTTAGTTATTTACAAGCAACTATGTGAGCTGATAAATGAATTTATTATAATAACCTTACTTGATCTTCCATTTTGTAAAAAAAAAAAAAAAAATCTTTACATTGAACTCACCCATTTGCTATTTAAGCTGTTCATGTCTAATTTTACAGTGACTTGTCAGATGTTTACATGTATACACAGAGGTAAGTGAGACTCTTCCTAGCTTGGAAATCAGTTCTCTGCCTCCAGACTGGGAGATGAGAAACGGTTGCCATAAAGGTCTATCATTTTGTTTAAGACCTTCAAGAAAATGCAAAGTTCCGTGTGACTTCAGCTTCATTGGTGTGTGTGTGTGTGCATTCAAAAATTACTCCTTGAACACCTCCTATGGACCAGGCACTGTGTAGTGTCCTGGGAATCCAACAGTAAACATGGGCCAAGTGTGCCCATGCCCTGGAAGTTTGTTCTGCATCTTAGTTTTCCAAGAGGTGGTACAACTGCAGCTCTGTCCAAACTGTTACCCACTCTGGCCTTTGAGGCAAAGTCTTATTATTTCACATGCTCAGTGAAATAACACAGCCCTATTCTATAAAGAGAGCTTCCCTGGTGGCTCGGTGGTAAAGATTCTACCTGCCAATGCAGGAGCCTCAGGTTCGATCCCTGAGTCAGGAAGATCCCCTGGAGGAGGAAGTGGCAACCTGCTGCAGTATTCTCACCTAGGAAATCCCACAAACAGAGGAGCCTGGTGGGCTACAGTCAGTGGGGTCGCAAAAGAGTCAGACATGACTGAGTGACTAAACAACAACATACTATAAAGATGGAGAAGGAGAGAAGAAGGAGGAGGGGGAAGAAGAAGAGGGAGAGGCGGAATGGGGAGGAGGGAGAGGAAGGAGAAGGGAGAATGAGGGAGAGAGGCAGACTGTTCACTGGAAACCATCATGACCCTTTTATGCAAGCTGTGGGTCCCTGGCTGCCAGTCACCTTGAAAGTGAAAGTGAAGTAGCTTAGTCATGACTGACTCTTTGCGACCCCATGGATTATAGCTTGCTAGGCTCCTCTGTCCATGGAATTCTCCAGGCAAGAATACTGGAGTGGGTTGCCATTTCCTTCTCCAGGGGATCTTCCCGACCCAGGGATCGAACCCAGGTCTCCCTCATTGCAGGCAGACTCTTTAGCATCTGAGCCAACAGGGAAGCCAGTCACCTTACATGTGCAGAAAGCAAGGTCTCTTGAAGTCATCCATTTCTGCCTTACTCTCTGTGTCAAGAAGGTTAATGACAACACACAGATTTCATATATGCCTTCACAGTCTCCTGTCTCTTTGTTAACAGCCTTTATCAGAATACCTCGGCTGGCACTGGGGTGGCTTCCTACACCAAACACCATGAAGGCCAACTCTTTAACTGTATTTGCAGTCTGCACTGTTACCCTGCATGGACTTTTCTGCTTCCACGGTGATGGAAAGGATGTGCAAGTGTAGAGTAGTAAGGCAGAGAAGAGGAACCATCTGCCCATCAACACTGATTGGCAATCACTGCCCAGGCTCACTCTGGAAGGAGTCTTCCTCTCAATCAAGAGCCAGTTCTCCTGGCTTCAGGGACCTGCCTTTATTTTTCTAGGAGCTTGCTGTCTCCCTTTGTCCTTCATCCCAAGTAGCCAACGGCAGTTTCAGTGCCTGTCCCTTACTGCCTCTCTCTCTCCTGCTTTCTTGCCACCTTGACTCTCCTGGAAACAAGTTCTGTCCCCAGTTCTCAAAGGAAAGACAAAGGGGACAGTCCTAAACCCTCAATCCTAACTCAAAACGCAGGGTTCCTTCTCTTCTTAGTACCTTTTTTTCATTTCCCTGAGCTTTTCTGCCCCTAGAGTTAAGCTTTCCCTGCCTTCAACCAGCCAGAGTAAAGATGGCAGTGTATCTGTAGCCATGTTCTATAGTGAAGCAAATGAAACTGCCTATGAAGCCAGATGCTAGTTCTTTCCAAATCTTAGACTCCTTCATGAGAAACAACAGTATGACGCAGTTAGCCAAACTATACATCCACATTATGAGATATGGTCATCACCTCTTACATTTATTTATGTGCACTTTATATTTTTAAGTTTCCCTGGTGGCTCAGACAGTAAAGAGTCTGCCTGCAGTGTGGGAGACCTGGGTTTGATCCCTGGGTCAGGAAGATCCCCTGGAGAAGGAAATGGCAACCCACTCTAGTGTTCTTGCCTGGAAAATCCCATGGATGGAGGAGCCTGGCAGGCTACAGTCCATGGGGTTGCAAAGAGTCAGACACAACTGAGCAACTTCACTTTATATTTTTAAAGCCTTTTTGCTTTTGAGTTTCAGAACAACTTTGTAAGGCAGTAATTTTTGTTGTGGTGATTTAGTCACTAAGTCGTGTCTGACTCTTTTGCAACCCCAGGGGTTGTAGCCCACCAGGTTTTTCTGTCCATGGAATTTTCCAGGCAAGAATACTGAGTGGGTTGCAATTTTCTTCTCTAGTATATTATTAAGAAAACTTTATAGATGAGGAAACAGAAGCATACCAAAGCTAAATGACTTTTCTAGGATCAAGTTACCAGCAAGAAATGAAAACCAGCACTAGAGTTCAAGGTTTTTTATGCTAATGAAGTTATCCAGTGCTTCTTTCACATCACAAGGGGTCATTTTCAAATGAGTTCAAGTAGTCATAAGAGATGCCTTCCTCCAGAGTCTTTATCTTTAAAACACTGTTCTTTATCTAGAGAACAGAGATAGGTCTCCTATATACTACATTAGTTATCTATGCTTGGACTTCCCAGGTGGCGCTAATGGTAAAGAACTCTCCTGCCAATGCAGGAGAGCTAAGAGACTTGGGTTCGATCCCTTGGTTGGAAAGATCCCCTGGAAGAGGGCATGGCAACCCACTCCAGTATTCTTGCCTGGAGAATCCCCATGGACAGAGGAGCCTGATGGGCTACAGTCCATGGGGTCACAAAGAGTCGGACACGACTAAAGCAACCTAGCTGGCACACACGTGTGACAAAGTAACCCCAGAGGTAAAGACTTCATAAACCTTGGTTACCTCATACAGTTGTTGAAGCTCAGAAACCGTGGAGCGCTTAGAAGGGTGACTCTGCCTCAACGCATTTCATGAGGTCGCAGCCACATGTTGGCCAGGGCTGCCGTCTCATGGGGGCTTGAGTGGGGATGGGGGACCTGATTCCAGAGTTCACTAGCATTCCTTGAAAATTAGGACTCATGATTGACAGAGGCCTCAGCTACTCACCGGAAGGCCCTCCCCATGGGGCTGCTTGAGCGTCCTCATAGCATGGCAGCTGAGTGATCAAGAGAAAAAACAAGGGGGATGCCACAGGGCCTTTTATGACCCAACCACGCAGCATCACTTCTGCTGCACTGTGTTCATCAGAGTCTCTCAGTATAGCCACTCTCAGGGAGAGGAGCATTATGCTCCATGCTTTTCATTTTTTAAGTAATTTTATTTATTTAGTTGGTTTTGGCTGTGCTGTGTCTTCATTGCCATGCGGGCTTTTCTCTAGTTGCGGTGAGGAGGGGCTACTCTCTAGTTATGGTGCGCAGGCTTCTCATTGAAGTGGCTTCTCATGTTGTCACTCATGGGCCCTGGGGCACACAGGCTTCAGTGGTTGTGAGGGCTCAGTAGTTGTGGCACATGGACTTAGTTACTCCTTGGTATGTGGGATCTTCCCAAACCAGGATCAAACCAGTGTCTCCTGCATTGGCAGGCAGATTCTTATCCATTGGACCACCAGGGAAGTCCTAGGCTCCATCTTTTAAAGGAAAGAATATCAAGGAATTTGGGGAACTATTTGAAAACCACATCTTTCCAGTATCACAGAAAATAGCCCTTGTTCCTACATCTGCTTTAACTTTTCATAACCTTCCCTCCTTTGAAGAGTTATCCTGTTCAAGACGGTAGGGGCTTCCCAGGTGGTACTTGTGGTACCACCCTGCGCCAATGCAGGAGACGAAAGAGACCTGGGTTTGATCCCTGGGTCGGGAAGATCCCCTGGAGAAGGAAATGGCAACCCACTCCAGTATTCTGGCCTGGAGAATCCCAGGGATAGAGGAGTCTGGCGGGCTACAGTCCATGGGGTCACAAAGAATCAGAAAAGACTGAAGCGACTGAGCACAAGACAGCAGGGCCTGAGCTAGGAGGCCTGACTTGAGACTGGGCCTTTCAAGACGTCCAGAGCTTCCTAGGCCAGGCACTGTTCCAATGACTTCACATAGGTTAATTCCTTCATTCTCCCAGTAAACACTATGAAATAGGTACAGTTATCATCTCCATTTTAGAGATGAGACGACTGAATTTTCAGCAGCCTTACTTTTCTCTGGTCTATATAAGCAAATTGGTCCCAAACAGCATACTGATGGTTGATAGATTTTTCAGAAGGCATGCACCTTCAGAATTTTCTTTAGAAATAGAACTGTATTATAGAAGTATGCTGATTTTCTTTCTCAGCTGGATATCTCTGCTCCCTTGTAATAACTGAATATACAAGATAATTATATCTCAATATTTCCTTCAGCTTCACCAAGGTAGACATAGGCAGTAACATTAGGAAGGTGGTAGGGCTCCTCTACAAAAAGAATACACGTTCATTAAACTCTTTCTTTCTCTATAATGAGGAAAGAATTCACCTTTGAATGGATCTTCACCCAAACTAGCCCTTATTATTCAAAGCAGACTAAAATAGAAACCCTAGATGAGGCTTCTACTTCAGAATTCCTGCCAGGCAACAAAGAAACATTATGCTGGACTTTTTTCCAAGTGTGATATTCAATGGAAATGTCTGGTCTGGGC
Source organism: Cervus canadensis (assembly GCF_019320065.1). Classification (NCBI taxonomy): domain Eukaryota; kingdom Metazoa; phylum Chordata; class Mammalia; order Artiodactyla; family Cervidae; genus Cervus; species Cervus canadensis. The sequence goes on from NC_057411.1 coordinate 35,662,852, forward strand.
CAGAAAATAAATGATGCATATCTAGATATTTCATCTTTCAGGTGAATAATCTGTTGGATCAAAGAAGAAGACTGGAGAGTGAACTGAAGCTTTCAGATAAACCTTCCAGTTTATGGAACCACTTCAAGCCAGTCTCTGGAATGCTGTGCTGTGCTTAGTCATGTTCGACTCTTTGCGACCCCGTGGACTATAGCCCACCAGGCTCCTCTGTCCGTGGAATTGTCCAGGCAAGCATACTGGAGTGGGTTGCCATGTTAATGCTGAAGACTGAACTTCAGGAAAACAGCCCAGCCCTTTTGTCATCCCACTCACACCATCACTCTATTCTCCAGTCAAGCTTTGCATCAGTAGGTGTGGGGCATATATTATTGTGATTTCTGCAGACCTTGAAAAAGGCTACATTAGAGAGACTGTTTCTCTGTGAAGCTGGAGTCTAAATGCTGCAGAACAAAATATACACTTTCTTGTCAAAAAGAGGAAGGGTAGAGAGGAACTGACTTTTTTTAAGTTATACTGGGGAAGGGAGAAGAATATTTTTTGCATTTGTGTGTGTGTGTGTGGTGGAAAGGAGAAAATTTAGAGAAATCTGCTCAGATTAACCTAAAATAGAGTTTATAGATGAAATCTGCTGCTTCTTCTGTTGTTATTACATGAGTCTATTGTCAGGGATTGATAAAAGAGTCAGTCTCTTTTAAGCTATTCAGTGCTAGGAGTTCCCAAGTGGAATTTCACCTCTCCTGTGTGTGTGTGTGTGTGTGTGTGTGTGTGTGTGTGTGTGTGAATGAGTGTGTGTGCTGATGACCAGCTTAATGGACAAGACAGTTGGAGATCTACCCTAGCTGGGCTAATAACACACTCACGTTCATGACATCAGGCTCTAAAAGTTTTCAAAGGCACCTCAGGCTCTGTTGCCTAATACCGTATTTCTAAGAAGAGCTGGCCTCCAGTCCAGATTGCTTGCACCCTGAGTGGTGAGGGGCACACATCTTTCCAGGGAAGAATGAACCATTTTTGGTTCCTCCCAAGTGGAGAAAGGGAAAGTGGATTACGGTACTCACATGCTTGGGAAGCTGCTCAATAAACCACAACTTCTGGGAAAGAAGGTGTAGAGCTTTACAGAATCCTCTGAATGTGAGCCAAAGAGAAAGGTAAAATCAATTAGAACTGAGCCTGGAATTTGGGGACTGAGAAAATAACTGAGTAGGAACTTCAAATTGTGAATGCAGCTGGGACATCTGAGAGGCAGGAACAAGGCCCTTCACTTCCAGGCTGAGTGCCCTCACCCAACCTCACTGGGTTTCCCTTTATAGGAAAAGACATTCATGAATAAAACAAAAATGAGAAAGTAGTTTTACCTTCCTTTAACCACACACACACAGGGCCCTCATTTTTCTCATTTTGTTTTCCATGTTGACACTTCGTTACCTGTAAGCATTTTTAAAAAGCAGAGGCGGAGCGGAGGACAGGGGAAATGGGTGAAGGTGATCAAAAGGTAGAAAACATCTAGGCATATAATGTACAGCCCACTGAGCATGGTTAACAATACTGTAGTGTATATGTAAAAGTCACTAAGAGAGTAGATCTTAAAAGTTTTCATCATAAGGAAAAAAAATGTTAGGTGATAGGTATTAACTAGGTGTATTGTGGTGACCATTTTGCAATATATACATATGTCAAAACTTTACATTGTACACCTTAGACTTACACAATGTTATTTGTCAATTTTATCTTAATAAACCTAAGGAAAAATTTTTTAAATAAAAGCAGAGGTGTATTGGGCCACTTGCTGTTACTTTTTGTTTTTAAATCATGACCCCTTTAAGCTGTCATGACTGATTGGCAGGCTTAATCAGATGCTTATGGGTTAAGGTCCTAAAATTTTTGAGCCATGATGAAAAATAATTCTTACTCTCCCTTGCTTAAGCTGTGGAGTGTTTCCTCAGCTTTAGTACCACGCTAACTCTTAGGAAAAACATTCCTGTTGTGCATACATGGAACTAAACCAAACCAACCATGATAAAGGAGGCCTAAGTAAGGTACCCCCCACCCACTCCTCCCTCACTCCCAGTTTTATGGTGCCAGTTGCAACTGGTGGCCAGCTGGAATCCTGGGTGGAAGTAAATTAACTGGAAACTCCAGTCACTGGTGCAGTCCCCTGGGATAAAGGAACGAAAGCCAGTGCAACATGGCCCCAGAGCGTACCTCTGGCTGCTGCCCGCACAACTCAGGGCTCATCAGTGCTCAGACTGGCAAGCACACGCACTCTGTCTGCCCTCTGTATATTTGCCTGTAGGATGGGGACCAGGTCACTAGCTTTCACACTTCTCTGATGCTTTAAACACAAAGAGCTCAGAGAGAATGCTTCCTGAAGGAACTGGAAGAGGTATCTCTCCACCTACCTAACTGGGGATAAATGCTATAGCCCTAGGGTCTTCCCTGGTAGCTCAGATGGTAAAGAATCTGCCTGCAATGCAGGAGACCTGGGTTCAGTCCCTGGGTTGGTAAGATCCCCTGGAGAAGGGCATGGCAACCCACTCCAGTATTCTTGCCTGGAGAAGTCCATGGACAAGAGGAGCCTGCCAGGCTACAGTCCATGGGGTTGCAAAGAGTCGGACACAACTAAGCCTGGCACATTTACTTCTTGGGAAAAACTTCAGTCTTGGTTCCAAGTTTTCTCTAAGTGATACTACTCTATTACTACTACTTCTACTGGCATAATAGTTTTTATTATTATATTTCAGAATGAGCATTTCTAATTATCTGGTAGATTGTTCCTTTCTTAGGAAGCAAGAATAAATAAAAAGTTGTTTGGCTTTTCAAGACAGAAGAGGGATGGAAGAAGGTAAAAGTAAGTAAATAAAGTATTAGAGACTTTCATTTGGTGCAAAATAACAAATAATAAAGTGGTACTTTAGGATAACAGACTTGCCCCACCGCTAGGTTCTTTCAGAAAGAGAAAGATGAGAGACAGAGGGAAGGAAAGAAAGAAGGAAGTGAGGAAGGGAAAAGATCAATCTTATAGTTTACATCTAGGATTTAAATTCAAAACCTCTTTTGAAATAGCTACCTCTCTGTAGGACACACACACATCTTAGTCTTGCAGAAGTGAAAGTGAAAGTCGCTCAGTCCTGTCCGACTCTTTGCCACCCCATGGACTATACAGTCCATTGAATTCTCCAGGCCAGAATACTGGAGTGGCTAGCTTTTCCCTTCTCCAGGGGATCTTCCCAACCCAGAGATCGAACCGGGCCTCTCGCATTGCAGGCGGATTCTTTACCAAAAGAGAAGTCTGAACCACAAGAGAAGTCTCTCGAAGAGAACAGAAATTCAGAAGTTTAAAACTTATTGGGAACTTCATGGACCAACTAGAGAAAAGAAATAGGGCAGATTTGTATCCTTCCTTTCTATTAAGCCATGCCGTGAGGAATGTAGCCTGCAATAATTTACTTTGAGCAATTTCATTCCCAGTTTTTACTGTTTTTTTTTTTATTTTTATGTCATGTGGGTCTGAACAAAACAGACCCACACTTTTGTTACCTAACACGCCCTGAAGAATCTACTGAATTCTATTGATTTTTGTCCCTTTGAGCACAAGCTCATTAACCTGAAACACTAAGGGGATAACTATATTTCACTGAGCCTATAACTGAGTGTCTGAAAACAGAAAGATCCCAAGACAGTAATACAGCTCTCTCCTCGGGATTCCCAATTTTTATTTTTTCACAATTTCGGCTGCAGAAGTTGTGATATTGCTTCCTTAATCCTAGAGAATCCTAGAGAAGAAGCTTTCTTGAAATATAGCCTTCTTTATTGTAATGTTTAGCAAAATCAGGGGTCCCAGTTTTCCATCAACTTCTATATTCTTACAACCTACTGGGGAGAAAATGTTAGCATCACACAGCAGTGTTGCCCCGACAGCCAGCTCCACCGCCTCCTCTCAGCAAAGAAAGCTAAGGCTGAATTGAGAAGCTATCTCGGGTATATGGAAATGAGGTCTCCCCAAAACCTCCAGGGACTTCCTCGCAAAGGAAAAAGCGATCAGGAAAAAATCAGACAGCACAGACAAGACAGCAGAGGCAGCCTGTTCGACAAGTCTCTCCAAGAAGCCCATTGAATGGGGCTGCATTTATCTTTCCAATCTAGGAGAATGAGAGATGTGACCTCCCCCCTTCCAAAATAATAATAAAGTAACAATTATTTTACCCAAGAAACCAATATAAAATGTTTGTGGTCTTGACTTTTATTTGAGATCTCAGATGAGATCAAATGGTCTATATATACCCTTTGATTCAAGGCAACAGACTTCTTCAAACTGTTTTTTAATTTGATTTATCCTTTGAAACAGAAAGTGCATTACATTTAACTGGTCTTGCAAAGGGGGTTTTCTTCTCTTTACAAACCGAATTCCTTATATAAATTAATAAAAGTTAAAGATGCTAATATATCACCGTTATTAGCTTTAAAAAAGAAAACAATTTACATAGTCTATAGTATTCTTATGATACAAAACACTTCAAATTCAATTACAGCAACTAAATGGACTTTTCTGTTTCTGACCCAGAGAGGCTGTAACAATTCCCACCATCTACTTTAACACGCATTTTTATCCGAAAGGAGTTAAATTAAATACAAGCTATGGTAGCCCCATCCCTCCCCAACACTTTCTTTAAATCACTAATAAATAGCAACAAACGACTGTGCAATTTCAGAGGGGGACAAAGAGGCTGGTTGGGGGGCCAACCTGAGGGCCTTCCCTGGTTCCACGACTACTACTTCAAGTCCTGGACAGGGAAAACCGGGCTTGGGGCCAGGGGTCGTCGGGGAAGAGCCAGAGAGAATGTAGTGGGGAAAGAGACTGAACAAATCCAGACCCGGGAGGGGCGCGAGAGGGGAGGGAGAGTGAGAACATTCTTGTCTACGCTTCTCCAATTAATTTCAAAATAAAAGGGGAACCGTGTGGTTTGAATTGCTCTTAAAAGCGGGAGGAGAGCCGGGAGAAGGAGGTCCATCTTTTTATACCAAATTCCAAAAAGAAAGCATCTTACATTTTAAATATTCACAATAAAGTAACTTCTAGTCAGTGTGACTCACGATTTATTTACAAAGAGCCTTCAACAGGTTACTTTAGTCGGCACAGCAGTTTGCGGGGTAGACGTGTCCCTCTTCCCATCGGTGGCTCCGAGGTCCCCCGCGCGGTGGGTGTCGGAGGGTCCAGACCGGGTCTCCGCGCTCCCCGCCCCGGCCGGTCTCCAGGCAAAAGTGGGGGTGGGGGAGGCGCAGAAGGAGGGGGGGACACGGGGAGGGAGACACGGCTGGGACACCGAGCGGGGCCGGAAGGTGGCCCCCTGCAGCATCAGTTCGGTGCAATTCGTGGTCTTGTCTGCCACGTCTCGTCATCCTCCGAAGTCTCTGTCCCCTGCCCCCGCTCCGCTCGTAGGTTACAAAAATAGATATGTACATCTTAGAAAAGCGCGGGGCCCCGGCAGGCGGGAGACGCGGGGCCGGCGGGCGCGCGGGCGGCGGGCGCTCAGGACGAGCCCTCGGTCTCGGACGCGTGCAACAGGAGCCCGCCGCCTCCGCCGCCGCCGCCACTCGACTTGTGCTTCTTCAGCAGCTGCGTGATTTTCTCGTCGTCCGAGTTGGGGTCCAGGGGCTTGTTGTAGTCGTCGTCCTCCTCCTCGTTCTCCGAGGCCCCTTTCAGCCGCTCGGTCTCCGAGTCCTGCTTCTTCTTGGCCGTGGCCATCTCGGCTGCGTGCTTCTTCCTCCACTTGGTCCGGCGGTTCTGGAACCAGACCTGGGAGACCGAGAAAGCGGAGAAGAGGGGAGATTCGGGGGGAGGCGGGGTGGTGGAAGGAATTTCCACGGAGCAAAGGAGCCAGGCCGTGGGCCCCCGCTCCTGCGGGCCGCCCCCCACCCCTCCCCCGACGGGGAGACGCGCTCCCCCGCGGCCCTCCTGCGGCCCGGGCCGTCAAAGTCGGTCTCCATCGCCCGGGTCTCGTCCTCGGATCGGGCACCAACAAACTGCCTGCCGTTGCCATAGTGACAGCAACACAAGAGTATTGAGGTTGTCACTGAGCGATTTCTCAGAAGAGGAAAAAAAAAAAATTTGGAAACTTAAACTGAGTTTCCCTAAAAGACTTCGCTTGCCTACTTTCTAGTTGGAAGTAGAAAACTTTTCCCCTCCGTAAAACTGCCTCCTAATGATTGCAATTCTATTCGTTTTTTTCACTTTCTCAGATTCAGGTATTTCTAACAATCTGAAGCGTACTTGCTTTTTAGTGAGATTTGCGGGGAAACACACAGCATTTACACTAATAACCTCTGTTTTTCTTCACTTTTGGATATTTGTCTGTTTCACTTATTTCAGATCTGAAAACACACAATAGTGGTGGGTAAACACTCGCCTATCCATGTATACTTGTATGATGTAATGTCAAATTAAAAAACTGACAAAACACAAAACTTCAAGTCAGTGATAATAACCAACATAAATGCATGAAAATATTTAACCGCTTAGTTGAAATCATCATAATAGCTTGTGTGTCTCTGTCTCTCTGGTTTAATGTTTTTCATAAAACCAAAGACCAAGGCAAGAATCTTCCTGAGTTATTTTTTAAAAGTGAAATTTTGCCAATTACATTACTTCCCACTATTAGCATGCCTGGTCTTTCAAATGTTATTTTAATATTGATCCTTCCTAAGACATTCATTTTTATACAACTATTTTAAGCCTATTCATGATTTTTGACATCGTGTTTGATATACATATTTTAAACCGAAAGCACCAGCCATAAGTAACCAATTTCCCAAATATATTGAAGCATCCTCTCTTTATGCTTCTCATCCATTTTCTCATCTGTTACGTATTTATCTAGAGAATCAGAATTGTTAAGAAAGAGATTTTTCGTTTCTTTATGCAGCTATAATAATTCATTTCTAGCCACGCAGACATATTTATGGTGACAAATGAAGACCTCCAGACTACTGTGGTAAACTTTGTACCAACCACTGCAAAAAGTAATCTTAACAGCGATGGTACTCTAATGGTCACATACAAAATCACTCCTGAAATGCATTTTATGATGCTTGTCCAGGGAGAAATACTCTCTAACCAGCAGACTTGGCTAACCTTATCTCTACTTACTTTTCAAAGCAACAACATAACTAATAGAAACAGATTTAAACACACGCACACACCAAAAACTATATATATGTATATATGTGTGTATATATATATATATATATATATATTATATGTATACACACATAGCGAGATATAGCAAACTAAAGAACAAAAGGGAATACTGGAAATACAGGAAACCACTAGATTTACGGTACACAGCTGTTTCCATCCCTTTATTTTTCAGGCAAAGAGTTCTCCAATTTGATTCCCTGGAAATATATTGTACAACTCAATTATAAGCTAAGTGACATTTTAATTATAAATTGTCATAAACAGTAAAACCTTACATCTATTGATAAACTTCTGTTTCATTATACAATCATAATCTTGTTAATTCACTTGGAAAATTACTACTCCAAAGTGACTGCCTTCAGGCTCAGTTAAAAGCAGGTGCATCCATGTTAAGGGGTCAAATCTTGTGGATTTATTGTTGTTTTTTTTTTAACCTGTAAGTTAATACAGTAGCACTATAATGCCGATCTACATTAGGAAATTCTGTAACTAGTGGAGCCTGAATTGACAAGCAAAAGCTTAAATATCCTTACAAATAGAACAAATAGAAGCTATCTAACTGGCCTCATCTATTCTCAGGGCTGATATTTCAGTAATGCTTTTATTCTCTAATAATGACGAGTTCCCCCAGCACATGCTGCTATCTAGATTAACCTAATTTCAAAGGCGGGGGGCTTGATTCCTTTTGTTCATCAACAGTTTGCCTGCCTGTGAGATCCAGAGCCTTTGTAACTTACTCCCCCCGCCCCCAACCTCCTTCGCTGATCTCAGCTCTCCCCAGGCTTCGCAAACCCGCACCCCTGGGCGGGCGACTATTTGTTAGTTTGGTGTGTGTGTGTGTGTGTGTGTGCGTGTGCGTCTGTGTGTAGGCACAGGCACGGTGTACACAGGGGCGCTATTCCTCGAGGTTTGCAAGGTCCACTCACCTTGACTTGACTCTCCGTCATCCCCAATGAATAGGCCAAGCGAGCCCTCTCGGGCCCCGCCAAGTATTTCGTTTGTTCGAACGTCTTCTCCAGGGCAAAGATCTGCTGGCCCGAGAACGTGGGTCTCGTGTGTTTCCTCTTCCCGTCTTTGTCCAACAAGATGGATCCTTGATCTAGGAGAACGGATTTTTTTAAAAAGGAAAGGGAGAAGCAGTCAGTTATGAGCGGCTCCACTGAGAAGAAACGAACTCCAGAAACGACGTTGCGGTGGGAACCGAGCGCCTGTTCCTCGGCAGCATTGAAAAACGCTGGGGGCGCTTAGGGCCCCACGGCTCTTCCCCCCTCCTTCGCTTTTTTTACACCCACCTGTTTTATTCCTTTCTTTTTCCTTTCTTTCTTTCTTTTTTTTTTTTTTTTTTTGTCTTTTAAGTGGGAGTGTTTGGAACTGCAGTAAATAACCTTTGGCCCAACAACGACGTCCAACTGAGAGCGCATCGCTCAAGTTTGCCGAGGCAGAATGGCTAGGGCCCTGGAAACGGAGTGCGGGGCGGAGGGCTGGTGAGCAAGTCCCCTTCCTCGCCCGCCTTGTCTAGTTGGCGGCACTCGGTCTCGGGGCCTTTGCGTGGGGACGACTAATTTTGTTCCTTGAACGCTTTCCTAACCTGTGCCCGCGCCACAAAGGGCGCCTTGTTTTAGAAACACAAGGGAGCTAAGTCGCCCCCCAACCATAACGCCGCGGCGGCCGAGGGGGAGGGGGCGTCGCCTTTGTTGGAGGTCCCTACGTGGCCGTCCCGAACACAAACAAAAGCGTCTCCCCGACGCCCTCACCCGCCCCCCCCCAGGTCGCCCCAGTCCCGAGACTCCCCAAGGAAACCTCCACTTGGCTCCCCCAACTTCCCTCAGTTACTGCCGCTCAGCCACAGAGACGTGGGAAACTTCGGGGGGACTCGGTCAAAAGCGAAGAACTGAGCGAGACAAGGACCGGGCACTGGGCCCTCAATGCCACCCGGGAGGATGCAAGCTACGTCCGCGAGCTGGCCAACCACCTAGAAGATTAGAGTGATCCTGGGCTAACTCAGTTGGTGTCCAGCAAGATCTTTGCGGGATGTTGTCTTCCCCCAACCCCCCCACCCCCACCCCCATCCTTGTCCCTCCGCCTGGTTCATCCTCCGGTTCTTTCTCCTATTAGGATGTTGAGAGCCACGACGCCCCTCAATATGTCCAGGCCCAAGGCGTCCCGGCCCTTGGGGCCGAGACAGGTGGAAAAACCAGGGCCCGGCGGTGGGGAGCGGCCCGAAGTGGCGCCGGCCCTCGTGCACCGACCGCGGACCTGTCTTCAGTGGGCTGCCCTGGGCTGCGTGTACTCGCAGGACGAAGGAGGGGGCGGTGAAGGCGATCAGGTGAGGTGGGGACACCCTGGACCAAGTCGCACATGCAAACACATGCGTTCGGCTCAGAGCTGTGAAGGGTTCGTCGATGCCGTTCCCCCACCAGGAGGCCAGTCAGGCTGCGAAGATCGAATGGGACTTTGGCCTGGGACTCCGGAAAGCTGGAATGCGGGCGGGGACGCAGTAGCCCCTCTTGCCCTCCGCACCTCTTTAACCCAGGAGGGGCCTAGGGTTCCGGGCCGGGCCGTTCCTGGAACAGCCGGGACCTCGGATAAGACACAAGTCCCGCACGCCGCGGTGTGTTTCACCGAGACGCATGCACACGCGCTGTGCTCCGCGTGCCCGGGACTTGGGAAGAGAGGCCGCCTGGACACACCATGGAGCTCAGGAAAGCGAGAATTCCCCCCCCCCCACCCCTCCCGAACGCCCTGGCCCATTCTAAATCGTGTGATTCTGGCGCTGCCAAACTGCTCGGCCGGCACGAGGGTGGACCCGGCCGCTTGCACACCAGAGGCCGTGACCTGAGAGCGGGCAGAACCAGCACAAGTCGGCGCAGCAGGCGACTGTACTCACGAGGGGTGCAGGCCAGGCGGGCGTCCCTCCAGGGCGGGCTCTGCATCACTCCCGGCCAGAAGATAGGCGTCCGGCCGGGCAGTTCGGCGAGCGGCTTCGGGTACCGACCCACGGCGGCCACGGCCGCGGCGCTGGGGCTGAAGTAGAGCCCGGGAGGCGGCGGCGGCGGGCTCAGGCTGCTGAAACGGGGCAGGCCGGCCAGGAGCCCCGCTGGCGACGAGGCGGCGGCGGCCGCCGCTGCGGCTGCGGCCGCAGCGGCCGAAGCGGAGGTGGAAGAGGAAGAGGAGGAGGAGGAGGACCCGGAGGGCGAGGCGGAGGGCAGGGCGGCCCCTGAGGCCACGGGCATGGAGGGCCGGCTCAGGATGTCGTTGATGCCGTGTGGGGTGGCGGCCGAGAGCTGCTGCGGGGGGCTGCCCAGGGCCGAGAGCCCCCCCGCGGCCGGGGGCTTCAGGCTGCCCGGGTTGTGGGCGCCCAAAGGCGGGGAGGGCGACGACGAGGAGGACGAGGAGGACGAGGAGGAGGGGGGGCCGGCGGGCAGCGGGGGGTAGGCGGCGGGGTACAGCGGGGTCTTCATTTCTGCCATGCTGTGCAGGGCGGCCAGGGGCGGGCTGCTGAGCAGGAACGCGCTCTGCCGGGGGCCCTCCATCGCCCCCACCGCTAACATCCCACGACCAGGCCGGAGCCCGCGGCCACGCAGCGAGGGCGCCGGCCCCTGCCCCTCGGCGGGGCTCCGGAGAGCGAGAAGCGCTGCGGGCGCGAGCAAGGAGGCGCTCGGCGGCGCACCCGGGGGCGACCTGCCAACTGGGCCAGGAATGCCGCCGCCGAGAGTTGCTCTCGGAACTGCGCAGCAGAAATGTCCAAACACACCAGTGGAGAGGCGGTGGCTGGCCAGACCAGCGAGCAGCGTCCGGGTGGTTTGGGCTGTCCTTTCCCTGATAGAGTCCTGGATTCAATCTCGGGCTCCTCGCTTCTTCCTCACTTTTTCCTCGCCGCTCAAAGCGCGCAACTTCTCATCTTCTTTCTCTTGGAAATAAGCAAAACCAAACCCCGCCCGGCCCCAGAAAGCTCGTAACAAAGTTAAGAATCACCGAATCTTTGATGTGGGGACAGTTGGGGGTGAGGGGCCGGCTCGCTTTCTTCGGGGAGGTTCAAAGGACGCCGGGTTCCGCTCGACCAGCTCCAGTCTTACTTGGATGCCCTGCTCTTTCGGCCACGAGGTTGATTCGCACTCGGCGCGCGGAGCGCGCAGGGAGAGAGCGCATCCAACCCGCGGGAGGGTTGGCCTCTGGGCGGGCTTCCTCCGCCTGCTCTGCCCAAGGCTTCGGCGCCAGAAAGGGCAGTGCCACCGATCCCCGCGGCTCCCAGACTCGGCGCGCCGACCCGTCTTCCCCTCTGCGCCACGGGGTTGCAGAGTTGCAATATTGAAAAGAAAAAGAAAAAGAAAAGTGGGGAGGAAAAACACGGAGAAGCAAAGACTAAGTGAAAAGTCTGACGCCTTCAGTTACGGCTCCAGTCTGTCCACTTCTGCAAAAGGGCCTGGCGACCCCGGCCCCACCCCGCCCCCAGCGCCCTGTCTTCCTCTCACTCTCCGCCTTTGCCTCTTCTGTCTCGCATTTTCTTCGCGGCTCTACAGGCTTCGCTCTTCTAAGTCCTGTCCTCCGGCCAAGCTGACCCCCTCTCCGAGGCTGTTCCACTACCTCTCTCTCCTCTCCTTGCTCCCTCCGGGCCTGACAGTTCAGATGAAGCTCTCAAAGGTAATAAAACATTTGCATCACTCCCTACCCCTCTTTAGCTGGGGGACGAGAGGGAGGGGGAGATGGGGGGTCCAAAATGAGAACTTTGAAGGACGTCACTCCGAGGCAGCCGGGAAGGGCGGGCCCGAGGAGCGGGGGAGGGTGGGGTGCAGGCTGGGGGCGTAACCACCATCTCCAATAGCGCTCTGCCTGGGGCCTCGCGTCGCCTCCGGGTCACGCCCACTCGGGAGCGCCGCGCCCTTCGATTGGCTGAAGGGCGCGAGCCGTAGGACCGCGCCCGCCTGGTTCCCGCCCCCTCCCGCTTCTATCCCGCCGGGGGGCGGGGCCAGGGGCGGGGCCTGGCGAGTGGTGCGGTTCGGCCGCTGGGCCAGTGGACGCCTCAATTAATTGTGTTAAATAAAATGGGAAAAGGGAGGGGGGGAGCAGAGACGAAGAGGGTATTACTTTTTAAAGAGAAGAATAATGAAAACCCAGCCCTTTTATGGAAGAGCAGTTCATATTCTTCCCTCGCCTCCCCCTCGCCTGCTCTCGTCACCCTAGCCCCCCCCTTCCCCCACGAGCTCACGACGCCTCACCTCGAACAGAGTCTGGTCTCTTGTAAAATGGAGCTAATGGAGCAGGCAGCCGGCGCAGCCCTGGCCTAGCTCCTTCTTTTGAAGGGATTAATTAAAGGCCATCTGGGCTCTCCCAGGATTGTGTAAATTAATTTGTTGCTCCTTAAGCCTTAGAGATGTCCTTAATCCCCTTGTAGGCCGAAGGATCGCCCTATTCCATCTTTGCCACCTCCCCGCTTTCCTTCTCTCTTTCTTCTCTTTCACTTTTCTTTTTATTCCCGGGTCTCCCCCCACCTCCACACACACAAGATGTTATCATGTATAGGTTTACTCCATTCTCAGGGAACGGAATCAGCTTATTGGGAGCATTTGTTTCTTATGTGATGTTTCAACCTGACAGCAGTGAACTTTTTAAACTTTTCTCCCCTGTGATCATTATTTGTTTTGAGTTTTACGGGGTCAGAATCATCAAAATTGAGGAGGAGTCTTTACATACGAAAGTATCTGGTACACATACACACACCCTCCACAACCATCTTGAAAACTCTTACCCTCTCTCAACTCCAGAATGTTTCGGGAGATGGAGACTTCCCAGCTTCTGCGCTGTGATGATGGGATGTCTTAGGGTTTAGGTGTTGGACGGCGGTTTCCCTTATTCCCTCTTAATTTCTTCCATCGCTGGACATCTTTAAATTTCCAGGAGCCGTTGAGCTGTGTACACGGGGAAGGAAGACCCTTGCACAATTTTGAGATTTCAGGGTATTAAAGTAGCACACCATCAAGGGATAGTCACTACAGTAGTTTGGACGAGATCATTAAGTCCAAACTTAATCAGCAGAAAATTGAAATAAATAAGGAATACAATTCGAGCGGCACCACCCATGGACCGAGTTTGGCTGTGAGAGCCAAAAGCTCTTATTTGCATCCCAGCACGGTAAGCCAGAGGGCTTATTCCACTTAGATAACCTACGTTTCCGCTGCACTGATCTTTCAAAGGTAGCAACTTGAGCTTGAGTTTGAGAGGTTTTTGTTTATCTTTTGCCACTTCTATTATTCACTTCTGATATAATGTTCCCTCTCCATTATTTTTCATTAATTTCAAGACTGGGCTAAACCCATCACTACACAGACCATAGCATCTGACTAAGGGGAGGGTGAGGTCCTTCTTCAATGTGAATTATGCTGAGTAGGGCAAGAAGAGAGATGATGAGGGGGCCCTGTGTATTTCCCCGTCAGGATGTTTGCTGGGTCGTGGGTATAAACTCCAGCGCCCTGTCCTTGGCTGCTAGGGGAACTCCAGTAGGAGGGAGGCGCGTGTAGCCCAATCCTGGCCCGAGAGTTGGGGTCCTCTGCTTCTCGATTCGTTAAAAACGAAACTTTATCTCGCCTCGGGAGTCTCTAGGACGGCGGTGACGTACGACCCTTCGCCTGGACCCCACGCCTGGGCCCCTAGCGACCGTCTCACCTGGCCCGCACGCCTCACACCACATTCTCGAGGGCTAGGTAGGAATGGAGAAGGAAGGAAGCTAGTGATCCCCAAATACTCCAATTTCTAAAAGCGACTTCGCTTTATTTCACATAAATAGCCTGACCTGGGAAAGCATTGAACATTTTCCTATTGTAAATCTAGTATCTGATTTGGGGTGGGTGAGGTAGAAATAGAGCAAAATCAGAAAGACCGACCAACCCGGCGGACCATTGATTCAACTCCACCCAAGTCTGGGTTAATTGTCATCGGTAAATAATTGCAAAGCTTGGGTGCCGACTGGAAGTCTCAATCGTTTGCTTTTATTTATCATTCACATTGCGGAATTAAAACAGCAGTGTCGTTCTTAATTGTGACAATAAAAACATCTGGGGTCTATGTACCTAGATCCCCGGGGGGGTGAGCCCTGGGTGCCCGAATCCCGCGTGGGGCAATGAAATTCAGACGCTCACGGCGAGGCGCGGCCGAAGGAAGGCCGGTCGGTGCCTCCTGCCTGGTGCTGTTATCATGATCGATCTGCTCCGTCTGTCTCCAGCTGGGAGCCGGGAGAGCGAGGGGCGTCCTCAAAGGGGGTGGGCTGGTGGGAGAGATGACCCTGCAGAGCTAAAACCACCTTCCGGACGGCGTCCTGGAGGAGCAGATCCCCACGCGGATGTGGGAGGCGGGTTTTTGGTCAGGGCCATCTTACACGCCGCATCCACACGCCCTAAAGAATCAGGGCTTCTCTCGCTCGGGGAACTCCCCCCCACCCCCAACACCCGCGCGGTTCTGCCCACGACCTAAGAGAGTCCGGCATTTCTAAGCAACCCTTGGGAATGGAACGTGTCACACGTGCTCACGACCCCCTCTACCCTCCGCGTCTCTGCACTATATATATATATATATGTATATATATATATATATATGGGGGGGGGGGACTGTGTTGGAAAGCGATTGATTTGCATTTTAATTGAAAAATAAATGAAAGCGGTTTGGCAAATTCGGAGGTTGCCAAAAGAGCTACAAGGGTAGGAGTGAAGAAGGCGACGCCCCCGTCTCCAGCCCCTGGACTTCCTTTAAGCCTGCTGACCAGGGCCTCCGTTTTCAAGTTACTGTTCCCAGTCGGTTCCTACTATTAGGCAGCCTGCACCACGCACTTCACCATCCCACCCTCGGTCTTAACCCTGGACTCGGACGCCTAGTCAGTTGTGTTACTTTTGTTTTAAATGGAAGGAGCAGCATCTAAATTCACAGTAATTCACAGAGGAATGCAAATGAAATCTCAGCTAAGTGTACTTAAATTCAGCAGTCTGTCGGGGATGAATGATAACTATTCTTCCCCAAATATATTAACGTCAAACAAAGGTCGGGATACTCAAGTGTAGCCACAGGAAGCCAATTCTAAATTCGAAGGAGGGAGGAGGGGGACGAAGGGAATTTTGTGTGTTTCAGGCCAAAACCCACTCCAAAGAGTGTTTGCCTGAATTGTCCGAATGACTTCTTTAATAACTCCACTTGGGCCGACGAATGGGGCTCGTTTGGGCTGAACTCGGAGGCCGGTTGGGTTTACAGTTCCTGTTAAAAACAGGGGTCGAGTGGAGCCGGCGGCTAAGTAGAAACGCAAGGGAGAAAGAAGGAAGTCCACGGTCTTGGAATCACTCAGTCTCAGAGAAGGAGAGCACTGCCGTGTGCACCTCTTTGCATGCCCCAAAGGCGGTGTTTTGGGAACTGGATCCTTGGCAGGTTCTGCTGATCAGAAATGAAGGAGATTACTTGGGAAGGGTCGGGGTACAGAGAAGTCTACAAATGACGGGTGGGGAAGAGCCCTGGGGGGATCCTGCTGTCGGCCTTGCTCTCCCCGCCGAGACCAACGCAAAATGAGAGAAGGAACCCATCCGCCGTAGACAGCCTCGTGGGATCTACTACCAAAAAGGTTTGGAATTTCATGCCAGCTTCCACCTCCCGGCTCCCATCAGGGATCTTCAGTGTGACAACACGACACCCCTGCGCCGCACACCTACAGAACCTCTCCTGGGGGACACGTGCACTCGGAAGGGAGGGCTGTGAAAAGTCCCAGAAGATGGAGAATTCTAAATCCATAAACGTCTGCAATATCAATACCGGATTCAGGAGAAAGAGGACACTCAAGAAAACACCAATGACCTGCTCAAGAGAAAACTAGTCTTGAACTTCAGCAAAGCACACATAACTTTAGCAAACATATCTGCATGTGTAACACCCAAGCCCGGCATGCCCCCGAGTATTCTCTACAAAGACTCATTGGCTTCCAGGGCAAGTACATGCTTTGACGTATGTTCTGGAAACCAAGATCCAGTGTAAATTCTTCCATGTGCTTGAAGGGATGTCTGTGAATGTCTACAATTTCCTTAAAGAATAGAATGCTAGTTCAGTTTCACCACCAGGTTACGGAATATCTGATGTGAACGGTAGGTTAAAAAAAAAAAAAATTTACACCTGTATAATTGACGTCCATAGGGCATAATTTAAGTAATTTTAAACGAGCCCGTGACCTAGTTCCTCTTTCAGTCCCCCTAAAAGGTGTTGCTTCTGACTTGGGTGTGCGTGCATGTGTCAGCATTGGTCTTTTCAGCCGACTTACCGTGCGCCACTCCTTATTCTTCCATGAAAGAAAGTTGTCTTGTTTTCGTCACTTGCCTCGCTTGCAGTGCCTGGGTCCTTCAGGCCGTTTTAAAGAAACCCTGAGCACTTACCGCCCTCTTGTGGAAGAAACTTAGCAGTTCATTCGGTCTAGAAAAGACAAGCCCGCCTGGTTGTGTTAAAAGCAGAAATTTAATTTCTCAAAGAGCTTTGCCTTTGTATAGATCCTTGATTAACATGGGCTTAATTTTTATCTGAAATGCCAAATGCATCAAATGAAGTGTAGGCCTGGCAATTCTTGCTTTAATTCAGATAGCAAAAGCCTTCTAAAATGAACGTTTCAATTTTAATCTTTCTTCCTCCCCTACCTTTCGTTACATTCCGTCATTTGACTCAGTCTGGATGAAACAAATTTCGATTTTTATTGGAATTATCTTTTTTACTTTTCTTCCCTAATTATCAAAATAGTACTATGCTTAATTCAGAATATTTGGGAAGTAGAGAGAATTATAAAAACAAAGAGTCATCCATAAACCCATATTCAGGGGACAAACTCTTCTGATATTTTGACATATTTGCTTGCTGTCTTTTCTCCACTCTTAATCCTATGTTTTGCTTTAATGGTCGAGGTCTCACTGAGTGTATAGTAGCGTATCCTGAAACTTATTTTATGACCTGCTTCATTCACTTATTGAATCGGGTACAGATCAGCCCTGAAATCTCTGAGACTCAGTCTCCTATGAATCGAGAAGAGCCATGCACACTGTCGGGGACCTGGGTCCAGCTTACTCCCACAAACCATGGTCCTGCAGGAAGGCCAAGTGCTCAATGCCAAGATTCCTGCCCTGAGTCTTCCGTGAACCCCTTCAGCTTCTCAGACACTTTACCACTAGTTCTCAGACTGTTCTGACATATAATATCAGTAATAGCTAACACTGAATGTTTACTGTTCTGAGTACTTCACAGTAGTAATTCAACAACAATTCTGCATCTCTGCATTAATACGATAGCTATCCCTATTATAAGAATGATGAAATTAAAGCACAGAGAAGTTAGGTAACTTGCTTAAAATTATACAGTTAGTAATTGGGGAAGCTGGAATTTAAACCCCAGGTGGTCTGGCTCCATAGTCCATACTTTAACTAAATTAAACTGCTCCTATGAAAACTGGGGGGGAAATTAAGGTATAAGAAAGCAATCCTGAATGTTATAAATTTTTATGATATCTTTATGCATTTGTTTGTTTATTTGGCTGCACTGGGTCTTAGTTTCAGTATGAGGGATCTTCAGTGTTTCATGTGAGATCTTTCATTGCTGTAGTTGGTCACTGAAAGTGAAAGTGAAGTTGCTCAGTAGTGTCCGACTCGTAGTGGGGTCCGACTGGTAGCGACCCCATGGACTGCAGGCTCCTCCGTCCATGGGATTTTCCAGGCAAGAGTACTGGAGTGGGTTGCCATTTCCTTCTCCAGGGGATCTTCCCGACCCAGGGATCGAACCCAGGTCTCCAGCATTGTAGACAGATGCTTTACCGTCTGAGCCACCAGGGAAGTTGGTACATGGCTTAGTTGCTCCACAGCGTGGGGGATCTTAGTTCCCTGAACAGGGATCAAACCCAAGTTTCCTGCATTGCAAGGTGGATTTTTAACCACTGGACCACCAGGGAAGTCCTTGAATATTATTAATTGGTAAGTAAATATTAGGTGAATCTTTGCATATCCCATTACAGAAAAAAATCTCACAATTCACAATCTCTTTGATAAGAAAAATATTGACAAGGATAATGGAGCTTATTGAATTATTTGATAAGTTATTCAAATAAAAATTTAATTCCTGAAAGTAATATTATGCCTTAGTTTATGTGCAAGACACATATTTAAGTTCAAATATACTTTTAATTTTAGTTGCTTTTTAAAAATGACTGACCTTATTTTTAGGACAACTTTTAGACATCTTGATTACTTTTTAAATTAAAATTTAATTTTA
Organism: Cervus canadensis; assembly: GCF_019320065.1. Lineage (NCBI taxonomy): Eukaryota > Metazoa > Chordata > Mammalia > Artiodactyla > Cervidae > Cervus > Cervus canadensis. Next base: position 35,681,309 of record NC_057411.1, read on the forward strand.
ACAAATATACAGTTTAGCTTCACATTTTTGTTCCCTGAATTCAGGGTAGTGGTTAATCATAGATTCACTTCATAGATGGTCTAGATTATAGCTCTAAATGGCTGTTCACAGGCCAGATAGCCTTCTAAACAAACCTGTCAACCTGGTCATTTTACCTGCAAATTTGCCAAGGATGAGGGTTATCCCGTTGGCTGTCGAAAAAATCTCTAGTTACTTGGTACGGTGATGGAATAACAGCAGTACTCAAGCCCGGGTGGTGCTAGTGGTAAAGAACCCGCCTGCCAATACAGAAGACATAAGAGATGCAGGTTCAATCCATGGTTGGGAAAGATCCGCTGGAGAAGGAAATGGCAACCCACTCCAGTATTCTTTTTTTTTTTTTTTTAGTTGGAGGCTAATTACTTTACAATATTGTAGTGGTTTTTGCCATACATTGACATGAATCAGCCATGGATTTACATGTGTTCCCCATCCCGATCCCCTCTCCCACCTCCCTCTCCATCCCATCCCTCTGGGTCTTCCCAGTGCACCAGCCCTGAGCACTTGTCTCATGCATCCAACCTGGGCTGGTGGTCTGTTTCACCCTTGATAGTATACTTGTTTCAATGCTATTCTCTCAGAACATCCCACCCTTGCCTTCTCCCACAGAGTCCAAAAGTCTGTTCTGTACATCTGTGTCTCTTTTTCTGTTTTGCATATAGGGTTATTTGTTACCATCTTTTAAAATTCCATATATATGTGTTAGTATACTGTATTGGTCTTTATCTTTCTGGCTTACTTCACTCTGTGTAATGGACTCCAGTTTCATCCATCTCATGAGAACTGATTCAAATGAATTCTTTTTAATGGCTGAGTAATATTCCATGGTGTATATGTACCACAGCTTCCTTGTCCATTCATCTGCTGATGGAATGCTTCCATGTCCTGGCTATTATAAACAGTGCTGCGATGAACATTGGGGTGCACGTGTCTCTTTCAGATCTGGTTTCCTCAGTGTGTATGCCCGGGAGTGGGATTGCTGGGTCATATGGCAGTTCTATTTCCAGTTTTTTAAGGAATCTCCACACTGTTCTTCATAGTGGCTGTACTAGTTTGCATTCCCACCAACAGTGTAAGAGGGTTCCCTTTTCTCCACACCCTCTCCAGCATTTATTGCTTGTAGATTTTTGGATTAGCAGCCATCCTGACTGGCATGTAATGGTACCTCATTGAGGTTTTGATTTGCATTTCTCTGATAATGAGTGATGTTGAGCATCTTTTCATGTGTTTGTTAGCCATCTGTATGTCTTCTTTGGAGAAATTTCTGTTTCACTCCAGTATTCTTGCCTGGACAATCCCATGGACAGAGGAGCCTGGCAGGCTACAGTCCATGGGGTCACAAAGAGTTGGTCAAGACTGAAGTGACTTAGCAAGCACGCAAGTTGTTTTACAATCCACGGGGGTACAGTTATCAACCCACCAGAAGTGATGCCCTGTCTATTAGAACAAACTTGCTGTTTATCAGCCTGGACTTCAGCAACCCTATGTGATTCATGCTCTACTTCCTCCTATCTGTGATCTTGGGTAGTCTAATTACTCTTTATTCAGAACTAGCACTTTGTCATGCTAAAAATGACTCTCTAGACTTTGTGTTTTGCCTTTCACAGGTTAGCTGGTAGAGGCAATCTTGCAGTGGTGATAGGTCTCTATGTATACAGGGGTAAAGTTTACTTAAATGAAGTAGGCCTTCTTGATCTTAATCATCAGTGAAAGAGCAGGTCCTTGGGAAGGAGAGACATACTTGAAGGCAGGCCTTAAGTAATTAGAGAAGAGATGTTTACCTCACTCAGACTGTCCCTTGTTTGGGTTTGGATTTCAAGCTGTCCAAGGTGCTTTTAAGATAGGGGTTAAATATAAGCACCATCACATGGAAGCAAAACTTGATCTAGAAACAGGACTCGCCTGGTGGTCCAGTGGCTAAGACTCCAAGCTCCCAGTGCAGGGTTTGATCCCTGATCAGGGAGCTAGATCCCACATGCCACAACTAAGAGTTCACATGTCACAACTAAAGATCCCGCCTGCCACAACTAAGACCTTTCACAGCCAAATGAATAAATAAAAATAAATATTAAACAAAAATCTTGATCTTGGAAGAAGAAAATCCTGCAGGGAACCCCAAATTAATGATGAGTACTTTGTATAACGGCTTCCCTGATGACTCAGCCATAAAAAATATACCTGCCAATGCAGGAGACTTGGGTTTGATCCCTGGGTCAGGAAGATCCCCTGGAGAAGGAAATGGCAACCCACTCCTGTATTCTTGCCTGAGAAATCCCATGAACAGAGGATCCTGGTGGGCTACAGTCCATGCGGGTCACAAAAAGTTGGACATGACTTAGCAATTAAACAGCAGGTTTGTGTAAACTAGTTTACCTAGTTTCATGATACTTATTTTTCACTTTACTTTTCCCTGTTCTTTGTTTAAATGTTCTATCATGGCTTAGGAATTGCTGCTACAAAGTATGAATCCACTATCCATATTTGGACAAAATATTTTTAATTAATTAATTTTTTAAAAATTTATGGCTGTTCTGGATCTTCATTGCTGCACGTGGGCCTTCTCCAGTTGTGTCAAGCAGGGGGTTATGCTCTCGTTGGGCCGCACTGGCTCAGTACTTGTGTTGCATGGGCTTAGTTGCTATGTGGCATGTGGGATCTTCCGGGACCATGGATTGAATCTGTGACCTCTGCATTGGCAGGTGGATTCTTTACCACTGAGTCACCAGGGAAGCCCCGGACAAAATATTAAAGGGAGATCTGTGAGCCTCCTAGGCTGGGTATGTTGGCTATCTAGCTATTTCTCCCTTCCTCCACAGAAGTATTGCCTTCCTTAGAAAGGAGAGCACTAGTGTACTATCAGATGTAATGATTTGTGTTTTTCATGCAAATAAAAAATTCTCTGATAGGGTTAAGGGACTATAGCAAACAAGGGTAATAAGTGCCACATTGGTTTAAAACAGTGGTTCTCAACCCTGTTAGAATTAGTGCTCCCTTTTTAGAACAAATACTTGATAATGGCTCTTTTACTACCCTGAAATGATATTCCTATCTAGCTACACATATAATTTCCCAAAAAATCAATATACAGCCTGAACTATAACATAAAGGAAAAATAAATGGAAAATAATTTATACTAATGTAATATGCAATTCAATATGTATATGAGTGGAGACCACACTGAAGACAAGAAATAATCAGAGATAAATATATATTTATAAATAGCTAATCACAGTAAAGTCAGTCCCTACTGCAAATACAAGCTGAAGAAGGTGTTTCAATTATTATTTGAGACATTAGCATCTGTGTGTTAATTTTCAGAAATGGTAAATAACTCTTAAGTGAAATAAAGTTTTTTCCCTAGTTTACATGGACGTTACTTTCCTAGATGATTCAGTGTTTATTGAAACCATATAAAAATGCTTTGTGTTTATATAAAAGGAAAGGAAAATGAAGTCGCTCAGTTGTGTCTGACTCTGCGACCCAATGGACTCTAGCCCACCAGGCTCCTCCGTTCATGGGATTTTCCAAGCAAGAGTGCTGGAGTGGGTTGCCATTGCCTTCTCCAGGGGATCTTCCCGACGCAGGGATCAAACCTTGGTCTCCTGCATCGCAGGCAGATACTTTACTGTCAAGAGTTAATTCTGTGTTCAATAATAAGGAGAATTTTCATCTACACAAGTGTCCATTGGGAGATCCAAATTTTTACGTTTTATACAAAAGTGTTATAGGAGGTCTAGCCTCCTATATGTTATTTAACTTATAAGTTATTTAACTTATATGCAGAGTACATCATGAGAAATGCTGGGCTGGAAGAAGCACAAGCTGGAACCAAGATTGCCGGGAAAAATATCAATAACCTCAGATATGCAGATGACACCACCCTTATGGCAGAACGTGAAGAAGAACTAAAGAGCCTCTTGATGAAAGTGAAAGAGGAGAGTGAAAAAGTTGGCTTAAAGCTCAACATTCAGAAATCTAAGATCATGGCATCCAGTCCCATCACTTCATGGCAAATAGATGGTGAACCAGTGGAAACAGTGGCTGACTATTTTTTTGGGCCCCAAAATCACTGCAGATGGTGATTGCAGCCATGAAATTAAAAGACACTTACTCCTTGGAAGTAAAGTTATGACCAACCTAGACAGCATATTAAAAAGCAGAGACATTACTTTGCCAACAAGGGTCTGTCTAGTCAAGGCTACGGTATTTCCAGTAGTCATGTACGGATGTGAGAGTTGGACTATAAAGAAAGCTGAACGCCGAAGATTGATGCTTTTGACCTGTGGTGTTGGAGAAGACTCTTGAGGGTCCCTTGGGCAGCAAGGAGATGCAACCAGTCCATCCTAAAGGAGATCAGTCCTGGGTGTTCATTTGGAAGGACTGATGTTGAAGCTGAAACTCCAGTACTCTGGCCACCTGATGCAAAGAGCTGACTCATTTGAAAAGACCCTGATTCTGGGAAAGATTGGGGGCAGGAAGAGAAGGGGATGATGGAGGGTGAGATGGTTGGATGGCATCACCGACTCAATGGACATGAGTTTGGGTGGACTCCGGGAGTTGGTGATGGACAGGGAGGCCTGGCGTGCTGCAGTTCATGGGGTCTCAAAGAGTCGGACATGACTGAGCAACTGAATTGAACTGAGCCTCTCTGGGTCATGCCTGTTTGACAGTATTGTCCATAAATCAATCTGACAAGGCAAAAGGCACCCACAGATTTACCAAACATCCCCATTGAGAACCACTATTTTATAACTTTAGGCAGTTTAGAAAATGTTTTCATGTACATTAAGTTTGCAAAGCATCTTTATATATAGTATCTCATCTAATCCCCTTGAGAGGACATTATTACTATCATTTTAACAATGAAGAAACTGAGATACCTAAAGGAGATGTGAAAGGTCAAGGTCATTCACCACAGCACATCCTTATCATCTCCTTGACTCATCAGTCTGGAGCACATAGAGAGATGGAATAAATGATATAATTCTATATTTAACCCAGAAAACTCCATCGCATATAGCCTGGTTATCTAGACATGAGCTATGCGATATAGTGACCATTAGCCACATGTGGCTATTTGAATTAATTTAAAATAAAGCTAAAATTAAAATATGGTTCCTTAGTCACACAGCCACATTCAAATGTTCAAAGGTCATGCCTGGCTAGTGATTACCATATTGGACAGCACAGGTATAGAGCTTTCTCACCACTGCTGAAAGTTCTATTAGATAACCCTGAGAGGTCATTTCAACTGTGTGTGTGTGTGTGTGTGCGCACGCGCTCATTCTGGAAGTAACACATATCACTTCTGCGTCCATTTCCTTGGCCAACCTGGTCACAAAGTGTTGTGTGTTTAGTCCAGACATGTTCCTTGAAACTTTAGTTTCCATGAACCTGTATTGGCTAATTTGACCTCTAGTACACTGCATGGCCTATTTAGCATCTGCAATGAACATACTCCGTCTTTCAGTTTCCCGCATTCAAAATCCTAATAAAAATTTCTATGTCCTATTTTTCCCTATGTGGGTCTTCCAGCATTATCCAAAGTAGTAACAGCTAACTTCTGACTCAGAGACTTAAACAGAGAAACACCTAGGGCAATGCTTACTGAACAGGTAGTGGTGCTTGGTCGCTCAGTCGTGTCCAACTCTTGTGACCCCATGGACTGTAGCTTGCCAGGCTCCTCTGTCCATGGGATTCTCCAGGCAAGAATACTGGAGTGGGTTGCCACATCCTTCTCTTGGGGATCTTCCCGACCCCGGAATCGAAGCTGGGTCTCCTACATTACAGGCAGATTCTTTACTGACTGAGCTTATTATTTAAATTTATTCTTAAACCTTCCATTGCCTTTGTATGACCCATTCTTTCCTCTAAGCTGCTAAAAGTCTTAAACACAGCATACACACACACACATACACACATACACACAATGTTTAGCTTTCTGTACCTTGGTTTACGCTGTTCTGTGCCTAGAACATTCTACTTCATGACTGAAAATACTTGCTTACATCTTGAGGACAGGACCAATGTATCTTTGCATTCCCAGTACCCAGCACAGTACCTGGCACACAGTCAGTACGTAATATCTTCCAATCAACACTGCTTTGTATGCATTTTCTTTTGAGTCCTTATCTTATAGAATGGTGAAAATATGTGTGCTCCCGCATAAAAATGGAGTAGCTGCAATTAATCTTGAACTTGAGATTATAAATGAGGCAAATGGAAGTATTTGGCATCTACAAACTTCTGTTTTTGTGCCAGTTATATCCTGGAAGTTTTGCAGATACAGAAGGCAAAGCTCCTGCCCATGGAAGTATCTTTGTCCTTGGAGAAATGGAGTTCAATATATGATATATCTAGAGATAACTAGGCAATGTTTAGTAGAGCTCGTGATTGGAAAGTATGAACTAAATGTTGCAGGGATTTAGAATAGTGCAGTGATACTGACCAGGGTGCTTGGAAGAAAAAGCTTTGTGACAGAAGGTGGATCACTTATTTTTGTTGTTATTCAGTTGCTAACTTGTGTCCGACTCTTTATGACCCCATAGACTGCAGCACCAAAGGCTTCCCTGTCCTTCACTGTCTCCTGGAGTTTTAAGTTTATGTCCATTAACTTGGTGATGCTATCCAACCATCTCATCCTCTGCCACCCCCTTCTCCTCCTGCCCTCTGTCTTTCCAAGCATAAGAGTCTTTTCCAGTGAGTTGGCTCTTTACGTCAGGTGGCCAAAGTATTGGAGCTTCCCCCACACCAGTATTCTTGCCTGGAGAATTCCATGGACAGAAGAACCTAATGGTCTACAGTCCATGGGGTTGCAAAGAGTCAGACATGACTGAGTGACTAAAACACACAGGTCACTTATAGTGGGTCTTAAATGAAAGCAAGATTTGCATAAAGAAAATGAGAGATAATTCTGGTTCTAGAGAAGAGCATTATAACAGAAGGAGAGTCAGGGAATCAAAGAAGAAGTGAATGTGGTGTTGGCAAAGGAGGAGATGACATGAAAGTACATTTTAGCATTTACCAAATGCTTTTTCTGGCTCTTGACGTAGCTAGAGAGGGAAGGAAAGGGTGTTGCTTCCCAGAAGTGGGAACTATGGGTTCTGCCCAAAAATATGAATTTTCCTCAAGTTTTCCTGTAATTGTGCCAAATATTTGGATTCTTTCTCTATCACAGTTTACCTACCATCCCCTGAACCCACTTGTGTGGTACTTGACCGCCCACTCCTCAATCAGGTGGGGAAAAAACCAAAAACTAGAATGGAGGCCGCCTAATGTGGAGAGCCGATTTATTGGAAAAGACCCTGATGCTGCAAAAGATTAAGGGCAGGAGGAGAAGGGGGTGGCAGAGGATGAGATGGTTAGATGGCATCACTGACTCAATGGACTTGAGTTTGGGCAAACTCTTGGAGATGGTGAGGGACAGGGAAGGCTGGCATACTGCAGTTCATGGGGTTACAAAGAGTCAGCTGCGACTGAGCAACTGAACAAGACAAGAATAAAGGCAAATAACACAGTTTCAGGCCAAGGACAGAACCAAAAACACCTCACCCAGCCCCTGGGAAGAGTTAACACACGTGGAGAAAATGCACTGAAATTGCTGGCGTAGGACCCTAAACCCCTCAAAGGTAAGAACAGAGAGATTCAGAGTTTCCCAAGCCACATTTGAGAATCCCACCTCCAGATTCTAAGCCAAGACAAACGAAATTGTTCACAGCTAAGGCACAAGCATCGTGTCTTATGATCATCACGGTTCTCGTGTTTGGGGCCCTCTCTTGGAGGAGGGTTAGCCTGGATTCAAATTTAGGAGATCCAGAATAGTATGGGTTTAGGTCACCAGGTTCTTTAACCCTGTTGTCCTTGTTGCTGTCCAGTTGCTCATTTGTGTCCAACTTTGCAACCTCGTGAATGGCTCCCCATGTCCTCCACTATCTCCCTGAGTTTGCTCACATTCATGTCCATTTAATCCTGGCAGACCTAATTTGTCTCATCTTTAACATGTCAATGGGTGAAGGAGAGCACTGATTTAGATCATTTCTATGGTGCCTTTTGATGCTCATATTCTGTGAACCTAAAGTTGACCAACAGCCAGGTGTATGCAAAACGCCGACCTAGAGGCAGACATAAACCAGACTATGTGGGAAGAACTAAGAAACCAGTGAGGAAGCCCAACACCCTGAAGGAGGGTACAAATGAAAACATTGTTCACCAGCTGCCATGGTTTAGTTTCCAGAGGGCTGACTTTCCAGGAGGTTGCTACCTACTGGCTGTCCATAGTTTCTGTACTGGGAGACTGTGGCATGCTTTTGACCACAGCTCATTTAGGCACTGGATTTTAATTTGACATAGTTTACGTTAGGTTGATTTATTACAGCCAGGCCGTTCTGCATAGCACTCATTTCCTTAGCATTCTAAGGCTCATAACAAGGGGTGGTTCATTCCATAAGTACTCTCAACAGAATTCCTTCACAATTACTTATTATTTAAAAGGATCATGTTACAGGCAACATAGTCCAAAGACTTACTATTATTAGAAGGAGAGCATCTCTGCCTATCTGCAATTTGGATTACGAAGAGATATACAGGCGGATGCCAAGATATTTAAAATATTTTGAGAAAAATATTCAAAACATGTTCCTACATTTTGAATGCAAATCAAGTTTAGAAATAGAAGCAATGTGTGATGCTAGAGTTTTAAAAATAACTTGTATTTCTAAAATTTCTGGAATACAATGAGTAGGAAAAGGGCTTTATTATAAGGAATCAGAAGCCTAAGTTCTAACACTCTGAGTCTTATCCTTAAAAAAATAAGATAGACTGTAGCATATATCTATTCAAACATTTTTGTGCTAACATTCATAGCAGCATAATTTATAGTAATCAAAAAGTGGAAGAGACCCAAATATTCATCAATTAATGAATGGATACATAAAACAGAATATATTAATATCTATATGTGTGTGCATGTGTACTCAGCCTCTCAGTCATGTCTCACTCTTTGTGACCCCATGGACTGTAGCCCACCAGACTCCTCCATCCATGGGATTCTCCAGGCTAGAATATTGGAGTGGGTTGCCATGCCCTCCTCCAGGGGGTCTTCCCAACCCAGTGATCGGACCCATATCTCTTATGTCTCCTGCATTGGCAGGCGGGTTCTTTAACGCTGTCACCGTTAAAGATTGAATCAAATATTCATCGATTAATGAATGGACACATAAAACATAATATATCTAAATAATGGAATATTATTCAACAATAAAAAGGGATGAAATACTGCTTCATGCTGCAATGGATGAACCTTGAAAACATTTTGCTTAGCAAAGAGATTAGTCACAAAAGACTGCACATACAGTTTGATTTATCAAAATAGGTAAATCCATAGAGACAGAAGATAGATTAGTGGCCCCTTGGGGCTGGGACGGCGGTGAGGAAAACAGGAACAAGAATGGCTATTAATGGTTACCAGAGGTTCTTTGGGGGATATTGAAATGTTCTAAAATTATTATTGTGGTTATGGTTGCACAACTGTGTGAATATACTTTAAAAAAAAAACCTTGAATTGCACACTGTTTTATAATTTTATTTATTTACTTTTGGCTTTGCTAGGTCTTCACTGCTGCATGTACTACTCTAGTCTGGTGTGCGGGTTTCTCGTTGTGGAGGCTTCTCTCGTTGCAGAGCACGGGCTTCAGGGCATGCCGACTTCAGTGGTTGCAGGTTGTGGGCTCTAGAGTGCGGCCCCAATATTTATGGTGAACGGGCTTCATTGATCCTAGGTATGTGGGATCTTCCTGGATCAGGGATCAAACCCCTGCCTCCTGCATTGGCAGGCAGATTCTGTACTACTGAGGCACCAGGGAAGCCCCTAAACTGTACACTTTAAATGAGTGAATGTTATGGCATATGAAGCACATCTCAATAATACTATTTCAAAATAAGAAGGGTCTTCCCTGTTGGTTCAGTGGCTAGGACTCCATACTCCCAGTGCAAGGGCTGGTTCAATCCCTGGTCAGGGAACTAGATCCTACATGGGGCTACTAACAGTTCAAATGCCAAAACTAAAGATCCTGCATGCCACAATGAAAATCAAGGATCCCATGTGCTACAACTAAAACCTGGAGCAGCCAAAGAAATAAATAAAGTTTTTTTTAATAAATAAAATAAGAGAGAGGCTGTGAAGAATTGCCAAGATGATAGGCAAAAGCAGTCCATAGAGAGCAAAACGTTCCTACTGTTGTCTTCACTAAAGATAATCTGCTGGGAGAGGAAGTGACAAAATTCCAGTAGCTAAAAAAATGGATACTGATGGATGAAGGGCATGAGAATGATTACCCTATAAACGGGAAATTTAAATAAGGCAAAATGAAAACAACATGATAGCAATTTACTTATTTTTCCCATCCAGGTTTCTTTTATATTCTATATTATAAACAGATGTAATTGGTTTGTATGTGTGTGTGTGCTTAGTCAAGCAGTTGTGTCCGACTCATTGCACCCCATGGACTGTAGCCCACCAGGCTCCTCTGTCCATGGGGATTCTCCAGGCAAGAATACTGGAGTGGGTTGCCATGCCCATTATAAATAGATGTAATTGGCTTGTAGGAAACAACAAATATGCATTCAGATAATTTTTTTTGGCATCACCACGGCATGCGGGATCTTAGTTTCCCCATCAGGTATGAAACCCACACCCCCTGCAGAGGAAGCCCAGAGTCTAATCCACTGGACTGCCAGGGACTTCCCTCAATACTTTGTATTGTATCAAAATCATGAAGCCCATAAATCATTCTCTATCTTTCCTAGGGACAAAGAAAAGATAAGCAGAGGATTCAAGCCAAGAAACATTGATGCCCTACTGGGTGTTAATTCTACCTCTTAATCAAGATCTGATTACCAAACAGGAAGAGAGAGTATAAAAGTGGTATGAAGATTTAAATTTCTTCACTCTCAACATAACTCATGCTGTAAATGTGCTCATTATGACATTCACTAGAGCAAGAAAACTGAGATGTTGTTACAAGATTCTGTATACTGAATCCCTGCCAATTATGATGAATAAGCCAAGTCCATGTGCTTGTTCTATAAATTTCTATAATGTTAAGGTACTGCAATTCTGCTTCCTCAAAAATATACTCTATCCAAAGAAGAGTAAAAGGTAATTAAAATTACTTAATAGCTTACTCACACTCAGTCCTATATTTGTCCAGTACAGACTCTGGTTTGCTGGTGATATAACTGGAAGACATTAACTTGGGCCAAGAAAATACATCAGATATTTAATGGATATGTGGAAGTGGAAATTTTCTTGTAGGATTACAAAAACTCAAGCCAATGAAACACTAAACTATAACAAAGTTTATCATTAAAATTCTCAGCAGGAATGCTAGGCACTGTATCTTGTCTCCCTGAAGGATTAGGTATTCTGCAAAAGAATGCTTGAATACCATGTTCGTTCTTTTATAGATAGATATACATCATATGCTGTTCCACACAGCAGGTGGATGAATTTTCCTCGTTTCATTATTTCTATACATTAAGGACATGGAACAAGGAGCAAAACTCTAGTTATCACCTATTTAGATCTCTACATCAACACTGAAAATGCCACTCAGAAGAATATCAGGTAAGAAGTTTAAACCCCTAAATAGTCGGCAATAGTAGTTTATGTTTTATATAGCATTATGGTGCATTATCAATTCAGTTCAGTTCAGTTGAGTCGCTCAGTCATGTCTGACTCTTTGCGACCCCACGGCCTGCAGCACTCCAGGCTTCCCTGTCCATCACCAACTCCTGGAGCTTGCTCAAACTCATGTCCATCGAGTTGGTGATGCCATCCAACCATCTCATCCTCTGTCGTCCCCTTCTCCTCCTGCCTTCAATCTTTCCCAGCATCAGGGTCTTTTCCAGGGAGTCAGTTCTTTGCATTATCAATTATTCCTCTTTAAAAATAGTCTTTGGTGGCACTAGTGGTAAAGAACCTGCCCGCCAATGCAGGAGATGTAAGAGATGCAGTTTCCATCCCTGGGTTGGGAAGATCCCCTGAGGCAGGGCACGGCAAACCCACTCCAGTATTCTTGCCTGGAGAATCCCATGGACAGAGAAGCCTGGCAGGCTATGATCCATAGGGTCGGACAGATTCAGACACAACTGAAGTGACTTAGCATGCACTTTGGTTAAAACTGTAAGTCCTGGACTTCCCTGGTGGTCCAGTCGATAAGACTCCACCTGTCAATGCAAGGGACACAGGTTCGATCCCTACTCCTGGAAGATTCCAGATGCTGCGGGGCAATTAAGCCCCTGCCCCACAACCACTCAGCCTGTGCACTGCAACTACTGAAGCCCGCTCACCCTAGAGCCTGTGCTCTGCAACTAGAGAAAGCCCGCATGCAGCAACAAAGCCACAAATACATAAATTTTTAAAAACTGTAAAATCTAGGAAAGACTGAGAAGCATGCCTTAGCAATCACGTAAGTTCAGGTGTAAGAATTTAGCAGATCCTCACCTAAGAGCAAGCTTTCATGGCGGGAGGTGGGTGTGGGACTGTATGGTTTCCTGTACATCCTGTCACAAGGGGGCTTCATGAAAGATGGAGTGAGAATAACGGAGTGGCTGTGACAAGCTTTGACTTCAGAAGAATCGCCGTGGAAGACATACTCATAGAAATTTCAGATGCCATCTCAGCCTAGGGAGTCAGGAAAGTGAAAGGAAGTGAAGCTGCTCAGTTATGTCTGACTCTCTGCAACCCCACGGACTGTAGCCTACCAGGCTCCTTCGTCCATGGGATTTTCCAGGCGAGAGTACTGGAGTTGCCATTTCCTTCTCCAAGGGAGTCAGGAGGCAGACACAAAGAACTAGGGATATAAAACCTTTGTAAAATTTCCCAAAGTTAATAACCTATAGGTTATTTATTTCTGTTTTTTATTTTCTCCCGAAGTTTAGTGGTTCTGTGCTTACATTTAGGAAGCAAGAACGGGTGTCGTCTGGGGGACTTCCTACCACTCCCGAGCAGGTCTGGGGGAGAGCTTTTTGGTGGGCATATCACATGTTATTGGCATGTGTGGCCATTTGCCCAGGTGTCTGGATACCTGGAAGAAGCAGGTGGGCAGTTGAGGGAAGCTATAAGGCCTGCAGCTTCCACACAAAGGGCCTCAAATTCAGATCTTGAAAGTTACCTCCAGGAAAGAATACGCACACAATCACAGATGCATACACTGATGAATGGAAAGAAAAAACCCTTTCAGTTTTAAAAAGAAGGGGGTAAGGGGAAGTATGGATAAATAGGGAGACTGGGATTGATATATACACACTATTATACATAAAATGGATAATGAATAAGGAGCACAGGAAAGTCTACTCAGTACTATTCAGTACTCTGTGAGGACTTGCATGGGAATAGGATCTTTAACAAAGTGGATGTACGTATATGTATATGTATATGCATGTGTATATGCATATGTTTATGTATATTTATAATCAATTTACTTTGCTGCACAGCAGATATTAATGTAACACTGTAAATCAATTATACTCTAATCAAAATTGATTTAGGGCCTTAAAAAAGACCTTTCCATTTTAATCCTGTACTCCATTACCCAATCACGTAGTCGTTATAGGATGTATGTTCTTTTTTTTTTTTTAATTTATTTTTTTGTCTGGCTACACTGGGTTTTAGCTGTGGCATGTGGGATCTAGTTCCCTGAGTCATCCTAGTATTTAAAAAAAAAAAAAAAAACTAAGTTATTTTTTCTTTGCTAAGTCCAGATAATCAGAGTATCAATTTCCCCCCTTGACTCCAGGACCTAGAGTTATAGCCTTCATCTCAGCTCAACTGGATGCTAAGAGGTATAATAAAAACCATTAAATCAACCCTTAAAGGAGCCTGTTTGTAACTTGGTTGTTACATGTAAAAATACTGACAATACAAAGCAGAGATAAACTGACAAGTATCATGCCAGGTACCTGGTCAGCAAGAACTCAGGGCCAGAGTTCATGAAGAGAGCCCCTGGTCAGAGAGAAAGCTGCAAGTGAGGCAGAATAATCTAAGCTGGACCTTTTCACTTTTGCTTCTGTGTTTGTATCTTCTCCCCCGGACTGGATATTACTGTGCATTTTTGTAGAAAGCCAAAAGGAAGAAAACTCAGTGGAAGTGACTGAAGAGTCTGGAGGACATGATTGAATAAGAATTGTCCAAATGGATGAAAATAGGTAGAAAGGTAGGTCTTTCTTTGGGATTGAAGGAGGCAAAACTAGATATAAAGAAACATAATGTGGATGGACCAAGAGCCTATCCTACAGACTAAAGTAAGTGAGAAAGAAATAAACAAATATCGTATAAAAATGGTTCCAATGAACCTATTTGCAGGGCAGAAACAGAAACCCAGATGAAGAGAACAAACATGTGGACAAGATGGAGAGGGAAGATGGGGACAAATTGGGAGAGTGGCTTGACATATATACACCACCACATGTAAGCCAGATAGCTAGTGGAAAGCTGCTGTAGAGTGTAGCAAGCTCAGCTGATTGCTCTGTGATGGCCTGGAGGGGTGGGATGGTTGAGGCAGGGAGGCTCAAAAGGGACCAGATATATGTACACACATAGCTGATTCACTTCATTGTATAGCAGAAACGAACACAGCATTATAAAGTAACTATCCTCCAATAAAATAAAAAGTAAGAAACAGATATTTAGGGTAGGAGAGTAGAGTGGATAAAGAAACTTCTATCAGGTAAAAGGTAATATCCCTTGGATGGAAAGATTCAGGGAAGTCTTGACAATGTGAGAAGAAAGAAAATCCATGAAGGTTCCCAAGATAAACTTGTGAACGGATCGAGAAGAGGTGTATAAAGTAGTATTAATAGTTAGTCGTAGGGCGAAGCTACCCCATGGACTGCGTGAACTTTTCCAGATGGACGGCTCTGGTCCAGTGGCTCCTCCAGCATTACTCCTCCCCCAGTGGAACCTGGGCAGTGATCTGTTTGTAGACGGTGAGCAATGTCACTGATGCTGTGAAAGCAAAGAGGGTGGCCTTTGAATTCTTTTCCTGGTTGATGCATTACTTGGTTCCTATATTTTTAAAGTGGAAACACGGGCCAACCTGGCCATATCTAGGCTTTGCGGAACCCACTGAGGGCTCAATAAGTGTGGTCATTTTTATCTGCGCTTCTTCTAAGAGGTATTTTGTAAGTAGCTTATGGGTATGGCCATCTCTTCCACTGGGTAAAATACAGTTCCTGTTCTCACTTTGTTTATGTCAGTCTAGTTTAAAAAGTAAAGCTGTGACCTAAATTCAGGACTGCTGACAAAGGAGTTACATTTTAGCCTATTACTCTGGGAAAATACCTGTTGATTCCTCCCAGAGATATTATTACCCTTACGGCAGAAAGCATTTGATGAACATGAAAGAGAAGAATGAAAAAGCTGGCTTAAAACTCAACATTCAAAAAACTAAGATCATGACATCTGGTCCCATCACTTCATGGCAAATAGATGGGGAAAAATGGATGTAGTGACAGATTTTATTTTCTTTGGTTGTAAAGTCACTGTGGATGATGACTAGAGCCATGAAACTAAAAGATGCTTGCTCCTTGGAAGAAAAGCTATGACAAACCTATACAGCGTATTAAAAAGCAGAGACGACACTTTGCTGACAAAGGTCCACATAGACAAAGCTATACTGGTTTTTCCAGTAGTCATATACAGATGTGAGAGTTGGATCATAAGGAAGGCTGAGTGCCAAAGAATTGATGTTTTCCAACTGTGGTGCTGGAGAAAACTCTTGAGTATCCCTTGGACTGCAAGGAGATCAAACCTGTCAATCCTAAAGGAGATCAACCCTGACTATTCATTGGAAGGACAGATGCTGAAGCTGAAACTCCAATACTTGGGCCACATGATACCAAGAGCTGACTCATTGGAAAAGACCCTGATGCTGGGAAACATTGAAGGCAGGAAAAGGGGACGACAGAGGATGAGATGGTTGGATGGCGTCACCGACTCAATGGACATGAGTTTGAGCAAACTCTGGGAGACAGTGAAGGACAGGGGCCTGGCATGCTGCAGTCCATGGGGTCACAAACATTCAGGCATGACTTAGCAACTGAACAACAACAAAAAGAGATTATTATAGTGGTGAATCAAGATAGAAATTCCTGATATCCTCTCTGACTCCTAAACAAGATTCAGTTAACCAGAAAGAAGTTGAAACATAAATAACAGTGCTGTATCAGACTTGCATTGTCTTCACCTCCAGACTTAATAACAAGTCACATAATTTACCTGTTTTAGGTCCTGAATCATTCACCTGCAGGAGAGTGCCCCTGGGTGCTATGTTTGCACACTGCATGATGCAGGTGGATAGAATTTTTTTAGTGGGAGAGGAACAGATTTACCCCTTCTGTGTGACTCATGGAACCCCCTCTGAGCTGTAAGTTTCCATCTCAGACTTTTGCATCCTGACCTTTGCATATGAGGCCTGACTAGCAAAGCAGCAGACTCCAATGGACATTCCTTTTTGCAAACAAAAGAAACTGAAATTGGGAATTCCCTGGTGGTCCAGTGGTTAGGTTTCCAAGCTCTCACTGCCAGAGGGACAGGGTTTGATCCCCAGTTGGGAAAGTAGGCTCCCACCATGGGGTACAGCCAAAAAAAGAAGAAGAAACTGCAATTATATAAAAGGACATATTTTCCTGTCAATTGAATCAAATGCAGAAAAAATACAGTCACCCTAATGACTACAGAGGCCAAGTCACAAATTTAATTAAATTCTGAGTGAAATGGATCATTATTCAGGCATAAAATCCAAATAGCCAAGACCAGTCCCACCTCTTCCATCAATAAGTAGAGAACCATCACTGGAAATTTCACCTGGGGCTTTTGCTAGCATTCCCGAGCAGAGAGTGATGTGACTTATATTTTCGGCTTTGACTAATGTCACAATTAGTTGAAATATGGTATGCTTCCACACAGTTATATTTTATAACTAGTATTCTCCCTTAACAAAGATAAGATATAGTTCATCTCGTGTAACTCAGTTTAATGTTAGGTTTAGAATAAATGAGTTCTCCAAATGGAATTTTAAGTAAGAGTAAAAGCAATTGCAGGGGTGGGAGGGGGGTGAGGGGCAGAAAGCCCAAGGAGATTCCAGCACCAATGGAATGAAATTTAATAAAGGCGAGTGTACACAACACACAGAAAAAGAAAAGCAAGCAGTACAAAAACAGACCAGCAATGCTCAGGAAGGCAGAGGCAGGCCCCAGGCAGCCCTGCAAATGTCAACTGACCAGCCAGCTCTCTGGGGTTCAGCTTGTGTACTCAGCGCTGTGGCCCTTGAGTAGTGGGAAGGCAGTCCATCAGATTCATCTCCCCCCATCTCTGAGTGGGAGGGGAAACCACTCTGAAATCCTCCTTTGAATTTTCCTTCAATCTCAGGTCCAAACTATCAGCTTTAGAAGCTGTGACATTTTACATTACAACTCAGGACACATACACATACCCATAGAGATGATGTCTTCTAATGTTTTCTCTTCTATCCTATCCTATTTCATTCTATTAACTTCTTTACTTGACTGTGCCAGGTCTTGGCTGCAGCACAGAGGCCCTTCTACCTTCATTGCACCATGCAGGATCTTTAGTTTCAGCACATGGGATCCAGTTCCTCGACCAGGGATCGAACCCGGGCCCCCGGCATTGGGAGCACAGAGTCTTCACCACTGGATCACCAGGGAGGTTGCCTATTCCATTCTTTTTAAATTCTAATGAAGACATCTTTTAATGGGTTTAATTGTGTCCCCTCCCCCAATCCAATTTTATGTGTTCAAGTCCCTATAACTTAAAGGATAACCATATTTGGAGGTAGCCTCTTTACAGAGGTAACCAAGTAAAAATAAGGTCATTACAGTGAGCTCTAACCTGTAATATGGCTGGTGTCCTTATAAAAGGGGGAAATTTGGACACAGTGACATGCATAGAGGGAAGATGGTGTATCTCTGGCAGAGTTAAAATATGATCCTGCACATTTTGTTCTACACCTCAACGGCTATCCTTTGGAATCATAGAGAAAAATCTAAGTTTTCCTCATTATGACAGTTTTCCAACTGGACATTTGTGTTCTGGGGCTGTCATATTTGTCCTATAAATATCTCTGCCTATATCTCCTATAAACTCTCTGCTTTCTCCCATGTTACTTTCCTTCAGTCAGTCCCTTGAACATCCTTGTCTTTGCTTTTCTGCTGACCTGTCCTGCAAAGTGGGATGGTCTGCCCTTTCTCCCCAGCTGGCTAAACCCAGCCTGTTCTAAAGACGCAGGTCATCCTCACCATATTACAAACACTTTTTTGATTCTAACAATACAGAGCAATCACTTCTTTCTCAAAACATGTAACACATTGCACTAAAGAGTACTGAAGACTGGCCAGTATTTATTAGTACTTAGGGTAACTTATCCTTGTGTATGGAAAGCTTGATGAAGTGGCTAGTTTAAGTACCAGATCCCAATGGACATGCCTGAGTTAGTATCTTTGCAGCTACTTTCTAACCTCTTTCCTTTGTTAAGTCAGTTTTTCCCAAAGTCTTTTCTAGCCAGCCTCCTCTTGAGGTAAGTAGAAGCTCTGAATCAATAGGCCAGTAAAGAATCCACACATTTAGGAGAAATCTCTGGTGGCACAATGGTTAGGACTCTGTGCTTTCACTGACTTGGGCTCAGGTTCAATCCTCAGTGGGGGGACGAATATCGTAAAAGCTACATTGTGAAGCCAAAAAAAAAAAAAAAACACCAAAATGAATAAAAATAAAATTAATTAAAATGAAATAATAAAAAGAATCCACAAGTTCTTATAAATCTGAAAGCAGACTGCTGACAATTTTGTAGTTCCTTAAAAGCTTCTCTTCCCATCTGTTTTGTCCTTCCCCCATCTATCCCCTCTTTTTTTAAGATTTTTTTGATGCGGACCATTCTTAAAGTCGTTACTGAATTTGTCACAATATTGCTTCCACCTTATATTTTGGCTTATTGGCCAAAATCTTAGCTCCCTGACCAGGGATGGAACCCATACACCCTGCAATGGAAGGCGAAGTCTTAACCACTGAACCACCAGGGCGGTCCCTTCCCTTCTTTATCTTTATTCTTCACACTCCCTCAAGTGATCTGTGCCACTTTTGTGACTGTAAACACCTGGAGACTTTCATGATTCTCTCACGGACTTCTCTAGCCCAGATCTCTTTTGCTGTTGTTCAATTACCAATTCACGTCCGATTCTTCTAGACCTCATGGACTGCAGCACCCCGGGCTTCCCTGTTCCTCACCATCTCCTGCAGTTTGCCCAAGTTCATGTCCATTGAATCAGTGATACCATCCAACCATCTCATCCTCTGTCACCCTCTTCTTCTGCCCACAATCTTTCCCAGCATCAGGGCTTTTTTCAATGAGGCAGCTGTTTGCATCAGGTGGCCATAGTATTGGAGCTTCAGCTTCAGCATCAGTCCTTCCTAAGTGTATTCACGGTTGATTTCCTTTAAGATTGACTGGTTTGATCTCCTTGCAGTCCAAGGACTCTCAGGAGTCTTCTCCAACACCACAGTTTGAAAGCATCAATTCTTCAGTGCTCTGCTTTCTTTATTGTCCAACTCTCACATCTGTACATGACAACTGGAAAGACCAGATCTCTTACATGAGCTGTAACTCACCCATCCAATAACGGATCTCACAGACTCCTCAAGCCCTACAGGTCCAAGGCAGGAACCTGTATTTCCCTTCTCAAGGAATGGCCTCAGGCATTTGCCCAAACTAGAAACATGGATATCACTGTAACTCCTCCCCCACAGCCCACCAGGCACAACTCCTGTGGATTCCACCTTCTTAATATTTCTCAGATTGACCCTTTTCATCTTAAATTCTGGCCACTGCCTACATTCCACCTCTCAGCCTGTCTCACCTAGTTGACTGTATCAGCCTCAGAAGCTCTCCTGGTTTCCACCTCTCTCCATGCGATTCATATTTCCCCTGTAGTTTGAGTGCTCTTTTCTGAATATCAATTAATTATACCATTTTTGTACCAGTCAGTGCCCAGCCAAGGAAACCAGCTATGCCGAGAAGCAGATGTAATTTTGTACTCCAAACTGATGACATAGGTGATGAAATAGCTTAGAAATCAAAAAAAGGATGGAGAGGCCACCCAGAGATTAGCAACAGCAGAAGAAAGAGCTACTGCCACCCAAAGTGGGAGGGGTGAAGGGAAATAGGGCTCTTACTGGAGCGCAGACTCTGGGGTCACCCAGTAGAGGTGGGCACTACATCAAGCCTGAACAGAGAGAAAAGAGGCCACGGGCAGATATAGCTGCAGCTGGCGATGCTACCTGATGTGGAAAGAATCACGGAGACGCATGCTGAGTTCTCCCTTCCCGTTGCCACACAGTCCCCCAGCAGCACCTCCCTTTGACTAAACCAGCTAGAAGTCAGCAAATACTGGGGTCTGGGAGACACAGCCTGCAGGGATCAGACAGGACAGTGCAAGGGGAAGGCCCTGAGAGGATGCAGGGCAGTCAAGTACCTGACCTCCCTTTGAGAAATTTTTTCATTTGTCTGCACCAGGTCTCAGCTGCTGCATGTGGGATCTTCCTTGCGGCATGTGGGACCGTTCATTGCTGCATGTGGGATCTAGTTCCCCGACCAGGGATCGAACCCGGGCCCCTGTGTTGGAAACTTGGAATCTTAGCCACTGGACCACCAGGCAAGTCCCTAGAAACTTGACAGAGTTTCTCCCTTAGATCCTCGGCAGAAAGCGCAACTCCTGGCCATGGAAGATGAGGTTGTGTTCTCTTGCTCTTGATTCTGCTTGTCTCTCTAGGGTCGCCCTGCACCAGGCCCACCAACCCTGCCCTACCCTCCCACTCAGCTCAGAGCTCCCAGCTGTCTACCCATGGCCTTCTGCATGTGCTCAGCTCCCACCCCACTAGGCCTTTACACATGCTACTCCCTGGAATGGGATCCCACTCCTTCCTCCCCTTCTCAGGCCCAGCTCCTGCTCCAGCATCAGAGTATCCCCCCTCACACCCTCTCTGTCTGGTTGGGTGCCCTTTTTCTGTTTCCACGCCAACCTGTGCTCAGTTCGCATAGTATTGGGTTGGTCAAAACGTTCATTCAGGTTTTCCTGTAGCGTGGAAAAACTTGAACAAACTTTTGACAGACCCAATATTATCCTTTGGTTACTGAAAGTGTCAGCTTTCTGGTCTTCCTCACTGGAATATAAACTCCTTAAAAGTAGGGGCAATACCTTAGTCTCCTCCTCCTTCTCAGTACAAAGAATGTTTCTGTTTAATCACTAAGCCCTGTCTAACTCTTCTGTGACCCCATGGACTGTAACCCACCAGGCTCCTCTGTCCATGGGATTTCCCAGCAAGAATACTGCAGTGGGTTGCCATTTCCTTCTCCAAATGCAAAGTATAATGCCTAATATAGGTAGGAAATGCTTGGTGAGTAAACAAACAAATTTGGTCTTCAGAGAAGTTATACTTCACTCAGGATGGCCTGACCAGTTCTACTAAAAAGTTATGACTTCATTTTTCATCCACAAGGTTTGTTTTTAAAATGCTCTCTGGGTATTTTTAATACTGTGAAAGATTTCCTTTCTGGAGACCAGAGAGTTCCTGCCAAATACTTTTGGAATATGACTTTAAAACTGACAAATCACCTAAGAAAGCTAAAAGTCTTCAAAACTATTTAAGGATACCTTTCTTATTTAACATGTAATATTTTATTTAACAAATAATAGCTTTGTTACAAATCACAGTAGAGCAGTGGTTATCCAAGAGAAGCACTTTTACTTGAAAAAGCAGTTGATAAACAGACATGGGTGTTTGGCAGGCATTTTCTCAAATATCAACAAAGTTTAAGTGCTCACTGCAAGGAAAACAATGGACAGTATTTGTCACCAATGATAAAATGTAAGGCTTCGAGCAAAACTTTTGAAGGCTTATATTTGCCACCGTGAGCTTGACCACTTCTCAGTATTTAAAATCTTTTCTGATGACATTGGTGGTTAGAAGAAGTATTCCTTTTCAGTACAAATTACCACAAACTTAGTGGCTTAAAACAGCACAGTTTTTTTTTTAATTTATTATTTTTTATTGAAGTATAATTGCTTTCCAATATTGTTAGTTTCTGCTGCACAAGAAGTGGATCAGTCACACATGTACATATATCCCCTCCCTCCTGCGTCTCCCTCCCACCCCCGGCCCGCATCCCACCCCTCTAGGTCATCACAGAGCAGCGAGCTCAGCTCCATACACTATCCAGCAGGTTCCCACTAGCTGTCTGTTCTCATACATGGTACTGTATTTATGTCAATCCAATCTCCCAATCCGTTCCACCGTCCCCTTCCCCTCCTGCATCCACATGTAAACAACACAATTTTTTTAAATCCCATAGTCACGTTAGCTAGAGGTTTAATACAGATTTCAATAGGCTAAAACCAATGGCTGTCAGCAGGGCAGCCTGAAGGCTCTAGGGAAGACTGTTTCCCTGCTTTTTCTAGCTTCTAGAGGCTGCCTAATTTCCTGGGTTCTTGGCTTCATCCTCCATGTTTAAAATCAGCAACGTAGGGTCTCTGATCTCTGCTCTGTCATCATGTCTTGCCTCTAACCCTCTCTCTCAGTGAAACTGAAAGTCGCTCAGTCATGTCCTACTCTTTGTGACCCCATGGACTATACAGTCCATGGAATTCTCCAGCCCAGAATACTGGAATGGGTAGCCTTCCCCTTCTCCAGGGGATCTTCCCAACTCAGGGATTGAACCCAGGTCTCCCGAATTTCAGGTGGATTCTTTACCAGCTGAATCACACTGCACCCGCCTGAATGGTCCCAACTGATTTCTCTATGTTAAGCTCAGCCAATGTGCAAACTTCATCTTAGTTCAGTTCAGTCGCTCAGTCGTGTCCGACTCTGCGACCCCGTGGACTGCAGCACGCCAGGCCTCCCTGTCCATCACCAACTCCTGGAGTTTACTCAAACTCATGTCCATTGAGTCGGTGGTGCCATCCAACCATCTCATCCTCTGTCGACCCCTTCTCCTCCTGCCCTCAATCTTTCCCAGCATCAGGGTCTTTTCAAATGAGTCAGCTCTTCGCATCAGGTGGCCAAAGTATTGGAGTTTCAGCTTCAGCATCAGTCCTTCCAATGAATATTCAGGACTGATTTCTTTTAGGATGGACTGGTTGCATCTCCTTGCAGTCCAAGGGACTCTCAAGAGTCTTCTCCAACACCACAGGTCAAAAGCATCAATTCTTTGGTGCTCAGCTTTCTTTATAGTCCAACTCTCACATCCATACATGACTACTGGAAAAACCATAGCTTTGACTAGACAGACCTTTGTTGGCAAAGTAATGTCTCTGCTTTATAATATGCTGTCTAGGTTGGTCATAACTTTCCTTCCAAGGAGTAAGTATCTTTTAATTTCATGGCTGCAGTCACCAGCTGCAGTGATTTTGGGGCCCAAAAAAATAAAGTCAGCCACTGTTTCCACTGGTTCCCCATCTATTTGCCATGAAGTGATGGGACTGGATGCCATGATCTTAGTTTTCTGAATGTTGGGCTTTAAGCCAACTTTTTCTCGCTCTTCTTTCACTTTTGTCAACAGGCTCTTTAAGTCTTCTTCACTCTCTGCCATAAGGGTGGTGTCATCTATATCAGAGGTTATTGATATTTCTCCCGGCAATCTTGATTCCAGCTTGTGCTTCATCCAGCCCAGCGTTTCTCATGATGTACTCTGCATATAAGTTAAATAAGCAGGGTGACAATATACAGCCTTGACATACCTCTTTCCTGATTTGGAACCAGTCTGTTGTTCCATGTCCAGTTCTAACTGTTGCTTTCTGACCTGCATACAGATTTCTCAGAAGTCAGGTCAGGTGGTCTGGTATTCCATCTCTTTTGAAAATTTCCACAATTTATTGTGACCCACACAGTCAAAGGCTTTGGCATAGTCAGTAAAGCAGAAATAGATGTTTTTCTGGAACTCTCTTGGTTTTTGATGATCCAGCGGATATTGGCAATTTGATCTCTGGTTCCTCTGCCTTTTTTAAAGCCAGGTTGAACATTTGGAAGTTTACAGTTCACCCATTGTTGAAGGCTGGCTTGGAGAATTTTGAGCATTATATTACTAGCGTATGAGAAGAACACAATTTTGCAGTAATTGAGCATTTTTTGGCATTGCCTTTCTTTGGGATTCGAATGAAAACTGATCTTTTCCAGTCCTGTGGCCAATGCTGCATTTTCCAAATTTGCTGGCATATTGAGTACAGCACTTTCACAGCATCATCTTTTAAGATTTGAAATAGGCAACTGGAATTCCATCACCTCCACTAGCTTTGTTCATAGTGATGCTTCCTAAGACCCACTTGACTTCACATTCCAGGATGTCTGGCTCTAGGTGAGTGATCACACTATCTCAATTACCTGGGTCGTGAAGATCTTTTTTATACAATTCTTCTGTGTATTCTTCCCTTCCCATCAAGTCTCTGTGTAAACCCAGATGTTCTTCCTATGGTTCAACCAAACAAGAGTGCAGTGCAGCAGGCTGAATGCAGAAGCAGATATGAGAATCCAGCTGTCTTCTACAAAGTCAGACATCAAAGCAGTTTACAAAAATGTAGAATAGTGCCTTTCTTCTCACTAATTTTTCTTAAAAGCATGGATTTTTCCATAAAAATATACTATACACATTAACAGGTAATAGGCGTATTATTGTTACTTTAAAATAGATTAATAAGTTAAAATGTTTTTCAGTTTAATACCTAATGTGATATATTTTGATAGACATAACTCACATAAACAAAAGCTTTTTGAGGTCCTCAATAATTTTTAAGAATGTAGAGGAGTCCTGAGAGAAATATGTCTGAAAATTGATGCACTAGAGTAACAGTTCTTCCAGTGAGACAGATGAATATGGGATCTTAAATATGTACTCTGCTAGTTGGAAAGTTTGCCCATCCCTCAGCCAGTGCATATATCTGGAAGAAACTATAATTCAAAAAGATACATGCACCCCAAAGTTCATAACAGTGCTGTTTACAATAACCAAGACAAGAAAGCAATCTAAGTGTCCATCAACAGATGAATGGATAAAGAAGATGTGGTTATATATGTATATAACCATTATATATATATATGGAGTGAAATACTGGAATACTACAACGGAATACTACTCAGCCATAAAAAGAATGTAATAGTGCTATTTGTAGTGACATGGATGGATTTGAAGGGCATTATGTTAAGTGAAATAAGTCATAAAGAGAAAAACAAGTACCATGTGATATCACTTATGTATGGAATCTGAAATACAACACAAATGACCTTATCTACAGAACCGAAGGAGACTCACAGACATAGAGAAAAGACTTATGGTTGCCAAGGGCGAAAGAGGGATGGATTGGGAGTTTCAGATTAGCAGGTGCAAACTATTATATATAGGACAAATAATCAACAAGGTCCTACTGTATTACACAGGGAAACTATATTCAATATCCTGTGATAATGGAAAAAATATGAAAAAAAATATATATAACATAACTGAATCACTTTGCTATACCTCAGAAATTAACACAACATTGAATCAACTATACTTCAATAAAATAAAAAAAAAATTAGACAGTTTTAAATGGCAATCATGTATGCAAGAGTCATGCCCATCAGCCACAGATCCAGGTATACTTTTAATTGAGTACCCAATTATGTGCCAGGGAATCTGACATGTACTTTCACATTTCTCATCTGTTAAATAGAAGATCAATCACAGCAAGCGTTGTTAAACAGGTCACCAAGGAAGAATCTGTGGAATTTCCTCTCATTCTGGAGGCCTCCAAATATAGACTAGTTTCCCATTCTCCTGTGATGGCCCCAGTGTGCTCTTTTCGATGAAGGGTACTTAGTCATCTTAATTGTTACTGTAGTTGTTGCAGACACGTCAGAAAAGTGTTCCTGGTGAACTAAACGATGTTTCCACAATATGCCTGAAAAGGCTGTTTGTCTCCCCATCACAGTGACATCATGGATCAGTAGAGTGAAACTATCGAGCTGTAATACAGACAATATTTTAGTAGGATTTTGCATTTTTCGATAGGTTTTGTTAATGTCAGCTTTGTAAACCCTAAGTGTATTGCAGTCATGTATTCTCACAGATGAGGAGGTAGAATTCAGTTTCCACATCTTTTGTAGCAAGTAATGGGTTTTTGTTTTTTTTTTTTTTTTATTGTCTCTGTCATCAGAGACAAAACAGAGCCTTGGGACACTTCTTAACTTCTCATAGCCCCAAGGTCCTCATCTCCCTCTTGTGTTTAGGAATGCCTATCCATGATCATAGTTGGTGAGGCTTAAATGCAACAATAAAGCATAAGAAATAGCTCTTGATAAACTGTAAGTTGTTTTATACAAGTGACAAAGCCAAGAAGAAATTTGATAAGATGACTTTATTTCTCCCTTCCATTTTCATCAGCCCCAACCAGGTTTCAGGTGAATGAGAAGACTAGCAATTGTTTTGAACATGCTAATTTTGAGATGCCATTTTACATCCAAAATATCAAGGAGGTAGGCAAACATAAGAGTCTGAGATTCAAAGGGAGAGGCCTGGCCTGGATATAAATTTGAGAGCATCTGTATTTATATGACATTTAGAGCTCAGTTGAGACTGAATAATATTATCAAGATAATAGTCATGAACAGAGGAGAATTTCAAGGACTCAGACTGAAGTCTTTAAAATCAAGACTGGGAGGAAGAACCAGCAAGAAAGACTGAGAAGGGGTGACCAGTGAAGCACAAAGAAAACTTGCAGAGTGTTGTGATCTGAAAGAGAAGTCAAAATGTTTATTAGGGAGCCCAGAGTGGTCAACCATGTCAAGTTACATGGGGAGTAAGAATTGGCACTTAGATTTAGCAAAAGGAAAGTCAGTTAATGACCTTGACAAAAATGGGGTTATGGTGGTAAAAAAAAAAAAAGTCCCAGTGAAGTGAATTCAAGAAAGAATTTTTGAGGAACTGGAGACAGCAAGTATAGACTTTGGAAGAGTTTTGCTGTAAAGGGAAACAGAAGAACAGACGGAAAAGGAGAATATGGGGTTGAGAAGTTTTGTGTTCTGGGAATGTTTTGATGTTTTATGGAGATGTTTATAAGACGTTTGCAGATACTCACTGTATCTGTATCTCTTTATATGCAAATATACAAAAAGCCAAGGCAGGACATGGGTGAGTTTCACTCTTGATTTCTCTTTTCAAGAAACTGGTTAGCGACTGTACAAAAAAGAAAGGGAAAAAACCCAAGGCTTACAAAGAAACTGATGCACTGTCCCCAGATTCACAGCCAAGAAGCAGATTTTAATTGGCTTCAGACTTTGCGCAGAAAGGAACCCAAATGGATTCAACTTTACTGAACTATGTATCGTTTATTTTGTTACTGAAATAAGAGTATCAGGCAACTGGAAATCAATGAATTGATTTAAATATTATGCAAAAGATGGAGCTATTACTATGGACACATTTTTATGATTTAAAAATCACATTTCAGCATTTCCTTATGTCAGGGGCTATGGTAGGGCAGCATTGATTAACACATTCAGACCCAATCATCAAGAAAAAGACTTGGAACTGCAAATTTCTCTTGTAAAAGATGTCTCCTTAGGTCCACACTAAGTTCAAAGTTATTAAATAATGACAGTTGGGTTTGGGAGTTTGAGGGCCTGTGATTTGTTTTTAACTTTTTACTATGAAAAATTTTATAATATGAAAAAGTACAGAGAATGGAGAATGACCCTCCCCACCATATACTCAGGACCCAGCTTCGAAATTTTCAACTCATGGCTAAGCTTATTTCATTTATGGCCTTACTCATCTCTCTCTCCCCAAGCACTTAGACTGTTCTGAAGCAAATTCCAACTATCATCATCGATAATTATTTCACTGTGCATATCTAAAAGAGGAAAAGGACTCCTAAAAAAATCCACATAACTGTATTATCATTTTCATACCTAAAAATTAGTTTCTTAATTCTATTAAATACTCTTCAGGGTTCATATTTCCTCACGTTAAGTCACTTCAGTCATGTCCAACTCTTGGTGACCCCATAGACTGTACCCAGCCAGGCTCCCCTGTCCATGGGATTCTCCAGAGAAGAATATTGGAGTGAGTTGCCCTGTCATCCTCAAAGGGATCATCCCAAACCAAGGATTCTACCTGTGTCTCTTGCATCTCTGCATTGGCAGGCAAGTTCTTCACTGCTAGCACCACCTGGGAAGCCCTCAATGTCCCATAAATGTCTTTTTACATGTAGCTTGTTTGAATCAAGATCCCAATGAGGTCTACAAATGGACACATCAGTTCTGAAAGGGATCAATAGATATTTTTAAGGCAGTTTTGCAAATTACAAGAAACTCTTTTGTATTATGGTATACAGTATAAAATCAGTCTTAACTGAAATGGAGACAGTGTATTTTTTAAATACAGTTCTATAAGATGTAAATGTTAGTGTTAGCCACCCAGTCATGTCTGACACTTTGAGACCCCATGGACCACCAGGCTTCTCTGTCCATGGAATTCTCCAGGCAAGACTATTGGAGTGGGTAGCCATTCCGTTCTCCAGGGGATCTGCCCCACCCAGGGATCAAACACTGTCTCCTGCATTGCCAGATTTTTTTACTGTCTGAGACACCAGGGAAGTCCATAGGTGTAAGAACTCTTCCAAATACCAAAAAGCATTTTCTCAAACAAAAAGTAGGAATAGAGTTTGTGTCTGCCAATTACAAATACATTCACAATTGATATGAAAGTTTTCCATTGAAAATACAAAATCTTACTGAAATATATATTTCTTCTAATGGTTGATTTTTTGGCTTTGTGCAGTGAAATATAGCCCATCTATTCTTCCAACCTAACTAACATAGCCAGCTTTTAACATTCTTCAGCTCAAATCAGTCCTTAGAAACAAATATACTCTTACCCTTCAAAAAGAACCAAAACAAACCGAAAACAATAGTAATAATTATGTGTTAGGAAAAAAAATTTTTTTTTTTGACTGTGCTGCAAAGCTTGTGGGATTTTAGTTCCCTGACCAGGGATAGAAACTGCACCCCCAACTGGCCAAGATGGAATAGGATCCTAGTGTAGTTTTCAAAGCTTGGTAAATATTTATTCTCTACAAATTACACTAATGTTTACCTTTTAAAACAGTCAGCTGTCATTTTATCGTCTGCACAAAAGTACAGCATCACGCTTATCAATTTTCACTTACAGCAAAAATTCCTTATCAACCAACTACCAAAGTAATTTTAAAAGGAACATCACATAATCTGTTATAATAGCTCCCCCTAGTGAACGTTCCCACTATTATTTTCTTAACACCCTTTTGAATTGGATTGATTGCATGCATACATGCTCAGTCACTAAGTCGTGTCTGAGTCTTTTCGACCCCACGGACTGTAGCCAGTCAGGCTCCTCTGGACACGGGATTTTCCCTTTAGGGCTAATTTAATGTATGTTATACAACTTCTTTCTATCATACATTAAAAAAAAGTAACATCACCAAATGATCTTTTCAGCTCCACATACACCCCAAAAAATTAAACTTAACAGCAGAATAGTTTTCAACTAGAAAAGAATTGGTTTTTTTTTTCATTCAACTTGAAATAGGAAACATGAAAAAGAACAAAGAATCCAACAACTACGATTGATAATAACAACTTGTGGTTTATTAAGGATTCATTTGTTCAGCACTTGCATAGGTTATTTAATGTAATTCTTGTGTAATCTTATATTGTTAATACTATTACTCTTTCATTTTACAGATGAAGAAACTAATTCTTCAACCAAAGGACATGTACCCAGCATGTGAGAGCTGAAATTTTAATTTAGGTGGTCTTATCCCATGGTCCATGTTGTTCAGTCTCTAAGTCATGTCCAACTCTTTTTTGACCCCATGGACTCTAGTCCCCAGGCTCCTCTGTTCATGGAATTTCCCAGGCAAGAATACTGGACTGGGTCGCCATTTCCTCTTCCAGAGGATCTTCCCAACCCAGGGACTGAACCCGAGTCTTCTACATCGGCAGGTGGATTCTTTACTACTGACATGTATCAAGCCACTATTTTATTCTGTTGACACAGCTGTAGAATAATGCAAGTGCCAAATCTGGTTTTTCTCCTAACAGCAAACATGTTCACCAAATTACTTCATTATTATCCATTCTACTTTGCTCATATCACAGAAGGTTGAAGGTCTTCCTACCCCAGGGTTATACTTCCCCTCTTTCTGCTGGATACTCACCTGGATCTGTAATTGCTGCCTAGATAGGAAGTTGTATTAATTAACTCCAGGACTGGGGCAGAATAGATACAAGCTGATCCTGAAACAGCTTGTTATGTCAGAAAGTAAGGAAGTTCTCCAAATTCTCTTTTTTTTTTAGAAGGAATAGAATAGGAGCATATCACAAGGACACAGGTGCTAGTTTGAGACTTCTCCTGGCAAAACCTGGGACAATTTGAGCACCAAAATGATTCATTTTAGGGACAGTGGTCTAGCGGTTAAGACTCTCCACTTCCAATGCAGCGGGTACAGGTTCAATTCCTGGTGAGGGAACTAAGATCCCACACACTGTGTGGTCAAATAAATAAATTAAAATTTTTTTAAATGATTCATTTTAAACCATTTAAGAATTAAAAATTCTTAAGTTCATACTATTAGGTTGGTGCAAAAATACTTATGGTTTTGGACCCTGAATTTTAAATCATTATAACTAGGCTCAAATTCATCTTTATTAATCAAAATAGGAGCAATTTCAATCAACACTTTTTTTTTCCATTTATTTCTACCAGTTGGAGGCTAATCACTTTACTACATTGCAGTGGGTTTTGTCACACATTGACATGAATCAGCCATGGATTTACATGTGTTCCCCATCCCGATCCCCCCTCCCGCCTCCCTCCCCATTCCCTCCCTCTGGGTCTTCCCAGTGCACTAGCCCTGAGCACTTGTCTCATGCATCCAACCTGGGCTGGTGATCTGTTTCACCCTTGATAGTATACTTGTTTCAATGCTGTTCTCTCAGAACATCCCACCCTCGCCTTCTCCCACAGAGTCCCAAAGTCTGTTCTGTACATCTGTGTCTCTTTTTCTGTTTTGCATATAGGGTTATCATTACCATCAACATTACAGCATACTAACACATATATATGGAATTTAGAAAGATGGTAATCAATCAACACTTTTTTGCAAATGAGAAATGTTTGTTTATTCCTATAGCATAAAAATCTGTGCTTCAGGATTTGAGGAACTCTTGGAAAGCATTTTCTGCATCCTGCTGGTTGTGGAAGTATTTTCCCTACAAAAGTTGTCAAGATGCTTGAAGAAGTGGTAGTCAGTTGGTGAGAGGGCAGGTGAATATGGCGGATGAGGCAAAACTTCGTAGTCCAATTCATTCAACTTCTGAAGCACTGGCTGTGTAACATGTGGTTGGGCGTTGTTGTAGAGAAGAATTGGGCCCTTTCTGTTGACCAATGCTGGCTGCAAGCATTGAAGTTTTTGGTGCATCTCATCAATTTGCTGAGCATACTTCTCAGATACAA